>NW_019727400.1:1360151-1392069 GCF_002891405.2 Cryptotermes secundus | reverse complement strand
TGGCGTGTTGCTCGTCTGTACAGTGTACAGTGTACTGCAGAGTGAAATAGCTCTATCTCGGTGCAACTCGTGTGAGGACATGGCGTGTTGCTCGTCTGTACAGTGTACAGTGTACTGCACAGTGAAACAGCTCTATCTCGGAAATCGTTCGGTATAGGACACATGTACGAGTATATACACTTTTTTTTTTGGCTTAGAATGACAGATACTATGACCTCCCAAAATATTGACCATTCCTTCTGCGACACCCTGTATGTATTCCGCACTGCCAATGTGCAAAGTTTTGTACTCTACAGATGATTTACTTATCAGAAGCTGCGCACCGTTTTGCTCTGTACCGTGACAGGTGACGAAAGCTGGGTTCACCATTTCGAGCCTGAAACGAAATGGCAGAGTATGGAATGGCACCATTTGCATTCTCCATGTGCATGGGCACAGTCTTCTGGGATGCAGAGGGGTTTATTCTGGCCGAATTTCTGGAACCTGGGCAAACCATCAATGCTGCTCGTTATGTCCAGACGCTGCACAAGCTCCGTCGTGCATTGCGCGATAAACGTCCGGGACGAAACATCATCATCCTGCATGACAACGCTCGCCACCACGCCTCTCGCCTCACATTGGAAGCAATTGCAAAAATGGGGTGGGAAGTTCTTGCACACCCCTCCTATAGCCCTGATCTGGCACCCTCCGACTACCATCTTTTCGGATTTGTAAAGGATCAGCTGCGTGGACAACGTTTCGAGACAAGGGAAGCAATTCAGAAAGAAGTGCGTCAGTGTCTTCGGATGGCTGGAACGGAATTTTACGGAAGGGGAATTTTCAAACTCCCAGAACGCTGGGAGAAATGCGTACATAGAAGCGGCGATTATGAGGAAAAATAAAGAAAGGTCTGTAGATTGAGGTGGTGTATTTGGTTTGTCAATAATAAAGCATGTTACTTTACAAAAAATTCTTGCTCATGACTTCCAGTACGACCGTTGTACTTACATTTTAGGCCTCTACATTTAGCTGCGCTAATTTCGCTAACGCACTAAATGTTCGCATGGATTCAATATTGGTATTAATGATAGGGGTAATTTAAAGTCATTAAGTGATATGGCTCTAGTGATATAATATTCAAATCTGGTTTCATGAATTATTAATTTATTATCTGGTTCGATATAGTGCGGGACCGTTTGGCTATGTATGTATGTTACACGACTGCATGTGTCTTTGCCACGCCGTAGTAATTTTCACGTGCTTACAGGACTGGAAACTCTCCTATCAAAGGCAAAGGTAAAGGTAACGCTGTCCTGTGCTTGATTAATTAAGCACCACGCCACGAAGACGTATGGGGGAGCGGAGATATAGATCCATCATTCTTAACATGGGCACTAGTTGGAGGTGAGGGGTCAGCTTTACTCCCGTGGAAAGACCACCTCGGTACGCAGTGGACAGGAGACTGGGTGGGCCCCAAGAGCCGGTCTGGACGCCGTGGAGAAGAGAAAAATATATTTCCCCAGTCGGGAAACCTAATCCGCCGCTATACCGACTGAGCTATGGCAAGAAGTTATCAGAGGAGGAAACAAAAGGAACTAAGCAGATGAAAATGAAGATACGAAAGAAATTATTCCCTTTTGAATTTCAAAGAGATTTTCAGTTCTCTATTAGAGAACCTGTGCCGGTCACGGTAGCCGAGCGGTCTAAGGCATGTACTGTCTTCGCTCGCTCGGAAGCCGGGATCGTGGGTTCGAATCCCACTCAGGACATGGATGTTTAGTTTGTGTGTGTGCGTTTTTCTGTGTTTGTGTACAGGTAGAGGCCTTGCGACGAGCTGATCACCCGCCCAAGGAGTCCTACCGAATTTGTAAGATCTAGAAGAACCGACGTGAAGGGAGAAGTTCATGGAGATAGGCCTAGACCCACTGGGGCTGTAGTGCCAAGGAAAAAAAATTAGAGAAGCTGTAATGGATTGCATCAAGAGGCGCGCGGTGGCGTAGTTGGTTGAGGCACTATGCTACAAGGGGGAAAGTCGCGGCTTCGATTCCTGATGAGGTCAGTGGATTTTTCTGACCTATTCCTTCCAGCCGCAGCAAATCTTTGGGGTCGACTCAGCCTCTAACAGAAATGAGTACCAGGAAACTTCCTGTGGCGTAAAGGGCGGTCGGCGCGTAAGGCTGACAACCTCACCGCCATCTGTGAGCCGGCTGTCTAGGAAATATGGGAGCCTCGACGTCTCACAATCCTATAGCCCTCCACGGCTTGTTACAGGGATAGCTTTACCCACTTCTTACCTTTTAATGGATCGCAGTAGAGAGCAATTAGATGGGGCACACCGTCGCTGTAACACTTTCGTGATGGACAAAGAACGGAGCCGAAGGGGAAATACAGTATCGCACGAAACATTTTGTTCCGTTCTGATTTCTTTGGATATTTGACCTGAAGGTTAGAAATAATAGGAAGAGAGATGGGTCAGCAAACAAAGGATCGTCGAAGGAAGTGTCTGTGAGTCAGTTTCTTTCTATATAATCGTTAATTCAGGCTACGTGTTACGCTTACACTTAACGGCAACGTAATACTTGGGCGAGGGAAAGTAGTGTGACAGGATAGCAAACTGTTCTGTACGTTAGACTAAACAAGACGGCTCTGAAATGAGTACGGCTTGAGTAAATTGCGGCTGCAGTAGTGTTAAGGACAGAAAGCACAGTTAAAAAAGTACACGGTAGACGCAGAATTTATTTAAGATTGAATATCGGTATTACGCATGGCTCTCTCTTTTGTCTTATATTTCATTACGTATTGTTTGCACGAAATCAGTAGAAGGAAAGATCTATGGGGTTGGAAGAAAGAAAGGAAGAAAACAAAGAAAAAACAAACTGCAAATAGAAAAGATATAAAACAAAAGGAATAAAATGGACTAACATAAAATTAAAAGATAACAAAGACATAAAGAAGGAAAAGATGAAAACAACCAAGAAAATAAATAAATGTACTTATAGGGTAATAATTTTTGAGCGTTTATTCCTTTTTGTTCATCTCAAAAAACTGTGGAACATATAGAGGAAGTATCTACCCACCCACGTACCTACTCAACCACCTACCTACCGACCTACCAACCAATCTACCTTTCTATCTATCTATGGCTCTACAGACATTTTCTTGGACCTTAGTCACTTTTTTAGTCTTTTAATCCTATACACAGTCAGTAGGACTCCCTGGACGGGGGATCAGCCCGTCGAAAGGCGGCTGCCTACACAAAGAATAAACGCAGAATAAAAGTGTTCGAGGGAGCGAAGACAGTTCATGCCTTATACCGCGCGGCCATTCTGATCGGCCACAGAGGAAAAATAAAATTGCACATTTTGCTTTTAGGGGCATTCACAAGAATTGCGAAAAGCACACACCGGCTTCGTCATGCCTTTCGCATCCGTATGTACACATGAAATAACTTGGCCTCCACAAGAGAGATTTTCGTGACAGTTTATATGGGGAGGTTGGAGATTTAGTAAGATCAAAACAAAAACCAACTCTGGGGCCTGTAGTCCGCAAGCGAACTACACTGACCGAGCGACCGCCATTTGTCGGCGGATAGAGGGCGTCCCGTGGTCAGCGCAACGGATCCCCACGTTCGTTAATCTCGGTTTTCTAAACCGGAGTCGTTATTTTTCATGAAATAGCTCCACAATTATCCTCACGAGGCTGAGTGGACACCGTTCCAGACCCACTACTTCCAGAAAATCTGGTAGCGCCGGGAATCGAACCCGGGACCTCTGGATCTGTAGCCAGGGACTATCTGTAGGCAAGATTGAATCGGACGAACATAACAGACACACGTATCCTGGGCTGTGTCCCGTCGCATGGACGAGATCACTTTGAGGTTTCCATGGTAGCGAAATCACGGGAATCTCATTCGTCCGTTTCAGGGATTATACACCTGAACGTGCCTCAAATTTTGGTAAATAATTAACGTGTTACGCGAGAGGCACACTCCATATGCAAAGTGTTTTTTTTAATTCGTTTAGTGAGGGGTGGAGTCCAACTGGGTCTGCTCGGCACGGCGTCACTGATTGGCCTATTTCACCTGCCCCAGGTGATTATGATGATGGAGAATTTGGTGGAATGAAGATTGGCAGGGGAAACCGAAATACTCGGAGAAAACCCGCCCCAGCGCCACTTTTTCCACCACAAATCCACTTGACAGGACCCAGGATCGAACCCGGACCGCCGCGGTAGGAAGCCAGCGACTAACCGCTTGAGCTATGGCGCGGCCTATGCAAAGTGTTGGTATCCATAACTGGAATTTAAAGACATAGTTGCAGATATCAAATTTCGTGAAAGTCCGTCAGACGTTTCTGGAGTTGTTACGTGGGAACATAGAGTTAATATGCAGATTATTGCAAATTTTCAAAATGAAGGCTTAAATAAAATGCTGTAAGGCAAAAGGGAACATACAAACGAGAGAGAGTTAGGATACAAAGGAAGAAATAAACAAACTAAAAAACAAACAAAAGGAACATGTAAATAAGTGCTGGAAAAAAAAGGGACCGTGGGGGACACACATTCATCCTCTCTCTCTCTCTCTCTCTCGAAGCTTTTTCTTTTCAGTTGCCACATATGTTTATGAGTTGCGAATATAAAATTTAAACATGCCTATTAGGACCAAGCAGGCTAGTCTAGCTCTCTTCATCTAGTCTTGTATCCGGGAGGTGCTCACTTCGTTTCTAGATCGGGACATCAGTTATCTTGATTAGAGATTTCTCGTGTTCTTTCTCAGTGTCTCCATACACATGCTGGGATTGTAGAGCACAACCTCGATAATCAGAACTAATTAAAGCAAAGTGTGTGTTCGGGATTATCCAATCGTTTGGGTTGATGGATTTCAAATAAAAATTCGAGTTTTTAGTAAAATTATTCACTCAAAAAGTTTCATTATGTATTTTTATATTTAAATAACAAAAAAAAAACTGTAAAATGTTATGCTTTGTGATGTATTCCTCAAACATGTAACCAAGTTAAATCGTTCACCATACAGAGAGGCATGTCCATTTTTTTTCTGAGGCGCTACAGCCCCAATTTTGGGCCTAGGCCTACCTCCATGAAACCCTCCGTTTCACTTCGGTTTACTAGATCTTACATATGCGGTAGGACTCCTTGGGCGAGTGATCAGCTCGTCGTAAGGCCTCTACCTGTAGACAAACACAGAAAAACGCACACAAACATCCATGCCCTGAGTGGGATTCGAACCCACGACCCCGGCTTCCGAGCGAGTGAAGACAGTGCATGCCTTAGACCGCTCGGCTACCGGGCAGGTCCATTAGCACGTAGTGTCACATTACAGAAGAATTGTAACCTTTGAAGGTGTCGGACGAATTTCGTTTTTTTTTTGTGGTGCTGTTAAGTCAGTTCGGAAGTAACGTAGAATCTCACTGCATTTTGAGTTCGCCACGACCGATTCCTTCCGAAACCCTTCCAATTCATCATTTTATCGCCTTATCTCCAGTTTCAATACACGTCTGTATTTCGGAAAAGCTGACATTATCTATGTACATAACTTTATTATCATCCTTACACAGCTGACTAAATAATTCCATTTTCTTACGGATATGCAGTTTCAGGACAGGTATCAACAGGGCAAGTAGCACGAATGGGGGAGACGAGGAATGCACATAGCATATAGGTGGGAAAGCCAGAAGGCAAGAGACCACTAGGAAGATCAAGACGTAGGTGGTTAGATAATGTTAAAACAGATAATAGAGAGATAAGATGGGGTTTTATGGAAGGGATTCATCTGGGTCAGGATAGGGACCAGTGGTGGGCTCTTTTGAACACTGTAATGAATCGTCGGGTTCCACAAGACGTCGGGAAATTCTTCAGAGGCTCAGCAACTTGCGGCTTCTCAAGAAGGGCTCAGCTCTGTGAAGTTAGTTGACCAGCGAAACTGCTACTGGACACAAAACTTGAACAATTGAATTCCCTTCATGCCTGTCCATACTAATACTACACTCCATGTAACACAAAAACAAAAGAACTCCGTGTCTTTAGTCCGATGAACTATACCGACCGAGCGTCCGCCGCTTGTCGGCGAAGTTAGTACCAACTTCTGCGGATAGATGGTGCCACGTGGTCAGCGCAACGGTTCCCTTCGGATGTTAATTTCGGTTTTCTAGACCGAAGCCGCTATTTCCTTGAAATAGCTCCTCAGATATCCTTACGAGGCTGAGTGGACCCCGTTCCAGACCCACTACTTCTCAGAAAATGTGGTAATGCCGGGAATCGAACCCGAGACCTCTGGCTCTGTAGCCAGGAACTCTGACCACTATACCACAGAGGCGATCTTCCATGTAACACATACATCATAGCAGTTAAAGAATCGGCAGTGGAACTGCGTGTACGCTGTAAGCACAGCCTGACATCTAACAGTTGCTGCAAAGTGTTTCTAACCTAACAAAATTTCCGCACCAAAACCAACGCTGTCATAATGTCAGATAAGACACGTATGAAATCTGCATTCTCATTTCCTGCCTGACGTTCTTTACGAGTTCCAGTTCTGTTATTTCAGAACAGTGCTTTGTTTAATAACTCCAATTATAGGCCACAGAATCGGCTCGGGCCTATTTCATTCATAAGAAAACCAGCATTTTACATTGCTCTCAGATCTTTGCACTTTATGCATGTGGTCAATGTTGTTGATGATGATGCTGACTCCATCTTCAGGGTAGCTGTGTGTTACGTGTGTAAAAAGGTAAATTTGTCCCCGTGTTTAACTAATTAAGCACTATACCATGAAGGCGAATGGGGTATTGGATGTATAGACCCACGTTTTCCTGACCTCGGCAGTAGTTGGAAATGAGTGATCAGCTTCACGCTCCGGCCGCTTTACCCGGGTACCCATTTTTTTAGGAGGCTGGGTGGGCCCAGAACCGGCCTGGACGACATGAAAAAGTGAAATTTTCAGCCCCCACAGGGACTCGAACTCCGGCCCCTCGGTCGTCCAGCCCGTAGTCAGTGTCTATACCGACTGAGCTATCCCGACTCTCGAGTTAGGTGTATATATATATATATATTCTATCTTCTTCATACTCTCCTCCGTCACTTCCTTATCCCTGCTCCTGCTTTGTCTTATCCTCATTCTTCCTCTCATTTACTTTCTACGTTCGTACTTCTTCAATTTTTTTGTCTCGTTCTCCTCAGATTTCTGCTTTCCTTCTCTTTCACTTTTTCTTTCAGTTTTCTTTCTCCCCCTCATTTCCAGCCCATCCCTCCTCCTATTTTATGTCTTTTCCAACTTTTTCCTTTCATACTCTTCCCTTCTTGATATCCTTTCTCTGTCCCTGCCTCTGCATCTTAGTCTGACGGGGTTACAGATAAATCCTAACGAAAATTCTCGTATTCTTGCTGTGAGCATCTGAGTGAGGAAGCAAGACCGCCTCTGTGGTCTAGAGGATAGAGTTCCAGAGGTCCCGGGTTCGGTTCCCGGCGATACCAAATTTTCTGAGAAGTGGTGAGTCTGGAACGGGATCCACTCAGCCTCGTGAGGACAATCGAGGAAAAGTAGGGGCTCCGGTCTAGAAGAACGAAATTAACGGCTGTGGGGATACGTTGCGCTGATCACGTGACACCCTCTATCGGCAAAAATTGGCACTAACTTCGCTGACAAGCGGCGGTCGCTCGGTCGGTATAGTTCACTAGCGGACTATAGACCACGGAGTTTAGTTTTTAGTTTTAGGGTAATATAGGAAGTACATCAAAGTGAGGCAGAAATACACACTTATTCCACGTACTTCCTCCAATATAAGTGGTAAAAAACTTATGAAACATTCTGTACATACTCAAATGTGATGCTTCCAATATCAATTCAGCTAGCTGTATGTCATTTTCTTCTCGACGTGAGAGAAGTTTCAAACAGAAAACCGTAAGAACGAGCGGCTGCCATTTTGCTTAGCATCAGCCTCCTGGTCTATCGTCAACTGAACAGCCATCTCTTTACGAAATCGACTATGGAGCTTCTATGATAAAAGCTTACTTCATATTTTGGGAGCGGATCTTGGCATGCCTCGTGCATTGCTGGGCAATTTCTTTTACGAGAATCACGTGGCCTATAACTGCCATCGCATTTTCTACATGTCAACGTAAATCAAATGAAAAAATAGGAACGGTATCCACTTAAGTACAGTAAAAATAAATGAACCAAACATGCTTTAACAAACCTTTACATTCAGCTTGGCAGAAACCGCCTTTCTATGACGCATGCGTAGTCTATTGTCCTCAAATTACTGCTGTTCGCCTTTACTATACGGCTACTGTTTTCGGGATATATCACGTACAATGCTGCAGGTATTCCAAAGTTTCAACATACATTTCAGTTGCCATCTTCGGTGTTATATCGTCATTTTTTATTTAAAAATAACATTTTACAATCTTTCGTCCAACTACAACTTCACCTGTGATTCATTGCCAATGTTGGGATCTATATAAGAGCTTCCAAAACATCTTCATGACATTAAAGGTGAAGATGACAATGTTCATCCTTTTTCGAAACGCTGGAAAACTTCCAACATACTATACAGTGTGTTTTCGAAATCTTTAGTCCTAAAGTACTTTATTTTTGTTGCTAATTGACGCTTCCAATGTGCATAAAACTAGATACCGCACACTTTATGCCTGAAATATTTACCTATCTATCTATCTATCTATCTATCTATCTATCTATCTGTATATCTATCTATTCCTGTTGCTCCTACTTGGAGCATACGGCATCAGTGAAATGCTTGTTTCACTTGTTTCTTACTCTGTACTGTCTACTTGGATATGACGCCGTGTAGTTAGGTAGATGTTCATTAACGTTTCTTCTTCCACCTTCAGGGTCAAAGAGTAAGCCTAGCAAATATCAAGCAAGATACAGACAGCAAGTACTTGCTTGGTTTATTCTTTGAATCCTGAAGATGGAGGTGGTATGTTATTCCGAAACGTCCGTAACCTACCGTACTATATGGCATCATAGCCCAAAAGATAGTAGGCCTATTCTTTAATAAACACAGTGTCTTAAAATGGACCTTAGAGTGATGGGATGGTATGGATTGGATTGATCTGGCTCAGGATAGGGACCACTGGAGGGCTCTTGTGAACACGGCAATGAACCTTCAGGTTTCTATAAAATGCTGGGAAATTCTTGAGTAGCTGCAGAATTGGCGGCTTCTCTAGAAGGGCTCAGCTCCATGAGTGAGTAAGTAAGTAAGTGTCTACAGTAACAAATGTAGACAAATATGATCATCAGGTTGACAAATACTGTGACATAACTACTTAATCATTGTCCGTTGCGTGGCAACGGCCGACTAAACACGTAACTATGCCCAGCCTACTGTTAGGCAACGTCCGCTACAACAGTTTGGGATACTGATAGATACGATGTGTCTTATGGGGTCCGTGCCGAGACAACATAAACCAGACCAGAGCCTTGGACAAAACCGCAAATGTGTGATAGTAACAAAAATCTGGTTTTGATCCCCAGATGGGGGTTGACACAAGACTGACTGGCCGACTGCCCGTCGATCTTAATATTGCTTTGAATTTGACCTGACTTTTATTCGAGTCTAATCGTTAAATCGTGACAGTACTGTAGCACGTACACCCGTTGCCAAATAATGACTCTGTAAATAACGCCCCCTGCTAGGCAACATATTTCTAACATGCATCAACGAAGAGCAACAGAGAAACGGTGTTTTCTCTGGAGTCCGTGCCAAGATGTTATAAGCAGCACAATTGGTGAGTGTCAGTTCATGCTAATCTTCTCTGTATCGCGCCAGTTCTAATATATGTACCGCCGAAGCGAGTACGATGCAGCCCTCCCATTGGTGACGTCAAAATTTGGCCCTAATATACCCCTCCCAACGTTAGCTAAATTTTTACTATAACGCACTCCTTCCAGTGTCATAAAAATAAATACAAACTTCGATCATATGCTCTACCTATACCAGAAGGACAAGCGGGCACTGCNTCTGATGTTCAGTCCTTGTGAGCTGCTGTTAGAAGCTGGAAGCTCAGACACGGGTATAGTTCGGGAAGCCAGAGTATGGGGAACGTCCGCTGTTGGAAGCCGTTACCAGGCAACAACTGGTGAAGACATAGCAGACTGATAAATACGTGTTGTAGTGAATTGTAGTATGTATGAATTAAAGCGTTATGGTTACTTGTAGTTACGGGTTGTTCAAGAGTCCAATAAATCCGATTACCAATCAAAACCCCGTCTGTAGTCACTCATAAACGTGACAATATGAACTGCAGAACACGGATCCACCATAAGTTACCTGCTTGCTATAATATATACTACAACATTATGCATCGTGTATCTGCGAAGTCTTACCGTCGTTCATGAGACGATATGAAAATATTCAGCGCTCACATAAACTTGCCGGAAACGCCACCTCACAGTCTCGGCTCATGATCATAACTTCAATGCTGTTCCAGTTTCCATAAAGCAGTACTGACATTTGAATTCTACTGCGCACTTCGCTCAGGCTACGAGCTTCTACCCCCAGCAGGGGCAATACATTATCTCTTCTACACAGCATCCATATCGCATCTGGGGTTCGTCCAACTTCCTGCTCAACTAGCGCTGGGATGTCTATCTACGGAGGTAAAGCGGCCGGTGCGTGAAGCTGACCACTCACCTCCACCCACCGTCGAGGTTAAGAATCGTGGAGCTATACCTGCAACCCCATTCATGGCATGGTGTTTAGTTAAGAACGGGGATATATTCACCTTTACCTCTCTAATAATTTGTACTTGTACTTGGTTTGAATCTGGGTCGAGACACCGGTTATTCTGACTGACGGTTTTCGTGATTTTTCGCAGTCCCTCTACGTAAGTTCCGGGATTGTACCTCGATTAAGACATGAGCACTTCCTTCCAATTCATTTAACACTTTCTGACGTTATATAGTCTCTTTACTGAAACAAGAAGTTCTGGGAAGAAGTTATAGCCTACTTTCATTTGATATGACACGGATCGCAACGAAAACGAAAAAATTATGGGGTGACACACAGACAGAAAGGTGGCCTGTATTTATAACTAACAACGATAGCGGGAGACAGACAGCGAAGTGATTTCATAAGCCTCATTTTATTAAGGCTAAAAACTTCGTTAAATTACAGACGAAAAAAATGTACATTGCGTTACTCATTAGATAATCCGTTAATGAATGAATATCAAAGTATTAAGAAGAGTCAGTAACTTGTTGCAATGGATGTACCACATTTAATCATGATCCTAGCTTTTCCACGTGCAACATTTTGCGGCGAGATGGGAAGTAGGTTAGTACCAGAAACCCATAACACTCATCAGGTACACCCTCGGGTCATAGCTTCAGTCAACACCGTCTGGTCTGACCCCGAAGTTGTCACAGGCCCTTGACCTTGCGCAGTTGCAGAATAAAGGATTCCTTATAGCGAGGAAGCTCTCTTGCGTCTCCCACATATTCAACACGCACACCGCCATACATGGCAGCAAGCATCAGGTGCCTACATTATCGGCTCATTGATGTCGTCCCGAAACGTCCCCCCTCCCTCCGCAGCAGCGTACAATACATACATAAATTATCTTCACTTGTTTTGTGTTACTTTTACATGTACGCCTTTCTGTCTTTCTCCACTGTTTGCATTAACCAATTGGTCACGATTTTTAGTCGAAGTAGCAACATGTTAAATAAGCATCAGTTGAAAGCGAAGATGAAAACGCAGGAGAAGACAAGAAGATGAAGCAGGGGGGGAGAGAAGGAGGTGCAAGTGGAGGGTGTCTGAGGCTAAGCTCTTTTACCTACTGACCGTCTTTTATTCCAGAAGACCTGGAAAGCGGACGATAAAACCCGAGAGCAGAAAGCACAGATAGTCAGTCTGGCACCGGCTGGTACCTCAAATTCGTCTCCAAGAACCAAGTCAGCCTGACATCAATACATATAGTCCACCAGTCGGTAGGCTGGCTGGCTCCTACAGCAAGCATGGTGACTTACAGAAGACATGTCCTTCGAGGGACCTTATTTGTTGTTGTTCTCCTGACTGTTACATGTCCGACACAAGGACTTGCCATCAGCGGGGTTCAAAATGAACAAAAGTTACAGGAAGTAAATATCCCTAAGGATATAGAAAGTAATGGCTCTGTAAGGGAAGCCAAATTCCTAAATTTCAAGACTCTGGTATCGAGACAATCCAACGAGATAGACACAGATACACCAACTGCGAAGGAAAACGGAGCAGATAATCCTGTAACAGCTTTCTCTGGGATCTACTCCGATTGTATGTCAGAGTTTTCTTTCACCTGTGTCCAGAGGAAAGTTCTCGTTTTCTTTGATCGTCTCGGAAGAATGGATAGTTTCAATCTGTTAGGCGATTTCGTATCCGTTGTCAGGACACGACACGATACGACGCCGCAAATAACAGAAGACGGTCTAAAGGCGCGTCTGTACTCAGGAGGGAACGTGGAATCGGACATGGACTCGCTCATGGACCTTGTGGCAGATCGTTTCTTCAGTAGTCACATACTGAGGGTGAGGTTACCTGCTTGGACAGAGGCGTCGGTGCCGGGTGGCGTCGGAGTGGCGCGCACAGGGACTACAGTGGATATCAGCTTCGGAAATTCCTTGGACGAAGAAGGTAAGGGAAAAAATGAGATAAGTAATAAAAGCAGGTTAAGTGAGCCCTTTGTTGTTTGTCTTCTTCTGCTGTCTTTGGATTTGACTTACGCCTGTCCTGACTTCACAGAAGTTTCCGCGAAGTTCTACCTCTAAGTCCCTTTGGTGTGTAAAGAAATGCTATATTTCGAAGTGCCGATCACTGCGGTCTAGGGCATGAAAAGTCTTCGCTCGCTAGAACACTGGGATCGTGGGTTCGAATGCCATTCGAGGCATGGATGTCTGTGTGTGTTTATGTTGTTCTGTGTGTAGACAGCGGGCCTTGCGAGGGGCTGATCATGACATAAAGGTAGCTAACTGATCCTCTGAAAATGTGGCACCGTTCAACTATTTGGGAATGACAGTAACAAATCAAAATTTGATTCAGGAGGAATTTAAAAGCAGATTGAATTCAGGCAACTCTTGCTACCATTCAGTTCAGAAACTTTTGTCTTCTCGTCTGCTGTCCAAATACATAAAAATTAGAATATACAAAACTATAATTTTTCATGTGGTTCTGTATGGGTGTGAAACTTGGCCTCTGACATTAAGGGAGGAACACAGATTGAAGGTGTTTGAGAACAGGGTGTTGAGGAGAATATTTGGACCGAAGAGAGATGAAGTGACAGGAGGTTGGAGAAAACTGCATAATGAGGAGCTTCATAACTTGTACTCTTCTCCAAGTATAATTAGAATAATCAAATCAAGGAGGATGAGATGGGCAGCGCATGTAGCACAAATTGGGACGAAGATGAATGCATATAAAATACTGGTGGGAAAGCCAGAAGGAAAGAGAACACTGGGAAGACAGAGATATAGGTGGGTGGATAATATTAAAATGAATGTAAAAGAAATAGGATGCGGTTGTATGGACTGGATCGATCTGGCTCAGGATAGGGACCAGTGGAGGGCTCTTGTGAACACGGTAAGGAACCTTCGGGTTCCATAAAATACTGGGATTTTGAGTAGCTGCAGATTTGGCGGCTTCTCAAAAGGGGTTCTCAGGTCCATGAAGTCAGTCAGGTTTCAGTATTTCCTTTACACAGAATCGAAGAGTGGGACGACAGGCAAACGATGAACTGTAAATAATTTGGAAGTGGTTGTGGCCTATTCGAGGCAGTATCCCGGTAGTAGCATCTCAGTCAGGTTAGCTGGTGTTCGAGCTTCGAGCCGAGAACCCCCCCCAATGCAAGTACATAGCTTTACTGGTACGCCGACTCACTCCGTAAATTTCTGTAAAATTTGCAAGTCGTAATCATAAGTAGGTAATTATGAGATATGTCAGATTCTGACAACGAAGCCGGAAGCAATTACATAAACCTTTCAGTATCAATGCCGGGACAACTGGGACAATCTTACAATTCAAGAAACACGACTGAATGTCGGGTCTGGTTCATAGGTAAAGGTTCTTATAAGTAAACCCAAAGAGGCGGGTGCTCTGTGAGTCGGATAATCACTCTCTTTCACAAATACTTATCTCCTTTCCTTCCGTCTACTTCGTCCATTATCTCTCTCAGTATCTCTTTCTTCCACTGCTTATCTCTGTTTACTTTAAATCGCTGTTTTCTTCTTGCGTCTCACAGGTTTCTCTTCGCGACAAAGTTCTCAGCCTCAAACTCAAATTAGTATCCTCTGGTACCTACAATTGCATTAACTAACTGACTTATTAAGCTAATTAAATATAATAGACTCTTTCTTGAGAAGCTGATAGCTGTTGAGCAAGCAGCCAACCTCATATTTAATAAAACTCAACGTTCGTTACCGTGTTCACAAAAACCCACCTGTGGCTTGACAAATCAATCCCGTGTAAAACCTCTCACATATACATGTACATTATAACATTGTCTTCCTATCTATGCCTAGATCTTCCATGTGGTCTCTTTCCTTCAGGTTCTCTGTTATTTGTATTAGCTTCGCCAAATCTATCCATTAATACATATAACAGAAAACCTAATTGGTTGAGGCATCATGATACAAGCCAAAATTTGCGGGTTCGATTCCCGATAAGGTCATTGGATTTATCCTTCCAGTCTCACTATGGCCATGGGGTTGACTCAGCCTCGAACAGAAATGAGTACCAGGAAACTTCCTCGGAGTAAAGGGCGGCCGGCGTGTAAGGCTGATAACCTCACCGCGATTTGTGAGCCGGTTGTCTAGAAAATGTGAGAACCTCGACGTCTCAAAATCCTATGGGCCTCCGTGTTCCGTCAGATAAATAGCTTTTCCTTTTTCTTACGTCTATACATTGATCTCACTGCCACCTAACAGCAAGATCTCTGAACCAGCCTTTCGTAGCATATATTTTTAAACAACATATCTTGTAATCCTGTATCTACGTCTAGGTCTTGCAAATTATCTTTTCCTTCAGGTTGACATCTGCATTGGCTTAAGAATCTGTCCATTGGTCTCTGTGTAGCCTAATTGCTAAGAACTCTGATCCAGCCTTATGTAGCTTCACATTCAAAACTATATGTGTATTATTCATGTAACATGTCATTAATCATTTTCTTGAAGCAACGAATCGCTCGACGGTGGACTATTGATAAATGTAGTAGCCCTAAGTACGATTAGCCATTATACCACTTCATACGTGAACAAAGCTAACAGACTTCGGTCATGTTGACAGTTCGGAGCATACTTACACGCAGACTGCCGCATTATCATGGCATTTTGGCAACGCGTGAGCCGAAGTGAAAAACCTGTTTAGGCCACTCCCAGACAGGAAGAGTACCATTTTATGGGATGTGGCGCCGTATAGTCCGATACACGTTCATCAACGTTTCGGAGGGACAAGCCGCCTCCATTTTCAGGGTCTGTGTGTAAGCAGAGTAAGCAAATAAAGGCCCTGTTTGCTGCTATTTTGACTTACTATTCGATTTTGAGGTGAAACGAAGAGTTTCATGGAGGTAGGCCTAGGCCCAAATGAGGGCTGTAGCGACAAAGGGGAAGAAAATTCGACTTTAAGACGGAAGAAGTGCGTTCCTCCGAAACGCCGGCAAACCTATTAGACGTCACTTACCAGAGCAGCGGCAGTTTAGTTGTTTGAGGCACTATACTACAAGCCGGAAGGTCGCGGGTTCGATTCTTGATGAGATAATTGGATTTTTCAATTGACCTAATCCTTCCAGTCGCATTATGGACCTAGGGTCGACTCAGCCTCAACAAAAATGAGTACCAGGAATCTTCCTGGGGGTAATGATCGACCGGCGCGTAAGGCTGATAACCTTACCGCCATCTGTGAGCCGATTGTACAGAAAATGTGTGAGCCTCGACGTCTCACAACCCTATGGACTTCCACGGCCTTTTACAGGGATAGATTTACCTTTGTTAAGAGAGTATTGTATTTTTCATAGTGATAGCAGTGATAATTTCAAATTTCATCTAAGATCTATCTTTTGGGGAAGTAATTCACATGTTACCTAGTCTTTACTATAGAACTGAAGAAAAATTGTATACTATCTTCTCCATGTCCTCCTAGAACATTTGTTCCTCTGGGAACATATCTTCTCTATGTCTCCCTTGAACATTTGTTCCTCTGGGAACATATCTTCTCTATGTCTCCCTTGAACATTTGTTCCTCTGGGAACATATCTTCTCTATGTCTCCCTTGAACATTGGTTCCTCTGGGAACATCTCTTCTGCATGTCTCCCTTGAACATTTGTTCCTCTGGGAACATATCTTCTCCATGTATTCTTAGAACACTTGAACCTCTGGGAGCCTATCTACGAGTAGAGGGGCCTATGTCATTTTGAGATCCCTACGTCTTGTATTCTCTCCATCATATTTCACTGATAATTCTTCATGATGTCAACTACTGAAGACTGCCGTTTTCTGCTCTAATATAAAGTTACGATGTTGCTTCCATCTTCAGGGTATAGAAGGGTATCAGCAGTGAATTACTGAGGAACCCGGGCAGTTTTCATCATACACAAGCTACTAACGGAAATTGGGGTTTAGACTTCTTTCCAGCATTTAATGTACTGACATTAGCGCTTGTATCCAGAAGTTTAAGGCTGCAAATTCGAACAAAACATTGATTAGCTTCCTGCCAGCCTACACAGCGGCTCATTCCATAAAAAAAAAAATTAACTTCTACTACCGTGAGAACCTGAAATCTCATAAGTTAATTCTTGTTCGCAATCTGATTTTTCTTTCCTCGTTAGTGAAAAACACCGTTGAAATTCAACACGAAATGATCCATTGAAACTCTTTCTATCCACTCCTTTACCCATTTTATTTATCTGTTTCCCTCCTTTCTTAATTAAAACAGCAAATTAATTTATATTTCTTTCGTACATATGTCAATTTTTTCGAACATGCAGCTGCCACTTCTACCGTTATGTGGATACTACTACGATGTGGGAACGAGATAACAAACACACATAGTCATAAACCTTTCCACATTCTTTAACCCCTTTCATGTTATGAATAAAATGTCTTGTTTAGAAACAAGAGGTAGGTTTGTTTAGGATGTCTTTAGTTGCAAATAAATTTCCTTGTCACTTCTCGTTATTCAGCTGTTAAATTGTTGGCTGTTGTGGAAAGTTCCTCTTACACCTTACGGTGTAGAGGTTGTATTTCATTTTGATCATTTTACAGACGATAGGACCCCTTGGACGGGTGCTCACCTCGTCACAAGGCCTCTACCTAAACATACAACACAAGCACAGTTAAACACATACCAAATATCTATGCCTTGTGTGGAATTCGAACCCACGATCCTGACTTTCGAGCGAGCGAAGACAGTACATGCCTTAGACTGCTCGGCTACCGTGACCGGCAGTGTATAAGAATAATATATAAGAATTCAGTCCGTACCTCACAGAAAACAGATCCGAACCCACGGTCCCGGCTTCCGAGCGAGCGAAGACAGTACATGCCTTAGACCGCTCGGCTACCGTGACCGGCAGTTTATAAGAATAATATATAAGAATTCAGTTCGTACCTCACAGGAAATAGATCCGAACCCACGATCCCGGCTTCCGAGCGAGCGAAGACAGTACATGCCTTAGACCCTTCGGCTACCGTGGCCGGCAGTTGTGGAAACATAAAAATAAAATTATACTCAACATAGAAAGATTTACGTAATTATTCCAAGTAGTAATCCGAGAAATTGAATTAAAACGGCGGCAGCGCATTCCTTCGAAACATCGGTACCTTTCTCACTAACTATAGGGTGTCACTTTCCAGAAGAAAGTAACCTTCGTCACGTCTGCAATGTCGGTCTCATTTTGAAACGTTTCTTCCTGTCTCACAAACTCATTCCTTCCAGTCTCACTGCATACTCTTGGTTCCCCTCCACATTCCTCCCTGACCTGTAATTAATTGCAAGAAGAGAGCTGTAAGAAACTTAGGTAAGAGGTTACTGTTACCAGCCGCGTGGCAAGGACAATTAAGTTACTTTCGGTGAAACAAATTAGCTGAATTCTTTTGAAGTAGGTACAAGCTGAGCAATAGTTTACATGCATACTACATGCAAGTTCAAGCTCTGAATTAGGAAAGAACTGGTGTGATTTATTTTATAGCGGTTAATAGCCAACCTCGTGTATCGTTTTCATGACAAATTTGAAATAAATGCAAAAAAATGGGGGGGGGGGTTGAACAAGTAACTACAGTCGAAAGCCCAATTAGATTCCGTTATTGTGGTGGACAAAGTGGAGGTGGGGCAGGTTTTCTCCGAGTACTTCAATTTCCCCTGCCAATCTATTCCACCAAATTCTCCATCATCATAATCACCCGAGGCAGGTACAATAGGCCAATCAGTGGCCGACGTGCTGAGTGGACCCAGCTGGACTGCACTCCCCACTATGCGAATTGTTTTAATTAGATTCCTTTATGGAGCAGTGGATCTGAGTAAAGCTATTCCTGTAACAGGCCGTGGAGGCCCATAGAGTTGTGAGACGTCGAGGCTCCCACATTTTCTAGGCAACCGGTTCACAGATGGCTGTGATATCAGCCTTAAGCGTTGGCTCCCCTTACCTCAGGAAGATTCCTGGTACTTATTTATGTTAGAAGCTAAACTGAACCCAGGGCCATAGTGCGGCTGGAAGAATTGGGTAAATTGAAAAATCCAATGCCCTCATCGGGAATCAAACCCGCGACCTTCGGGCTTGTAGCATTGTGCCCCAACCAATTACTCTACCGCGTGCCCCCGATCTGAACACTAACCTGAGGAAAATCTCAAATAGCGAAAATATAACCTATTTTAAAATCTTTACTCTGGATTGGGAGTATCATTGGAATTATTTAAAATCCGGTTATCATCATCATGCTGATGGATACGATTAGTGCTAAGTGTGGCTACATTTTAATTCTTGCATGAAATTTCAAACGCCAAACGCCCTATGTAACTGCCAGTTTACAATGTTTTAAAAACGGTTCTCTTGAAACGTCGTATCCGAAAGAAATCAAGACAGCATCTTAACAAACGAGGAAGTAGGGTATTTATCTATGTGATGGAAAAGATCATTAAATAAGCGAATTTCAAGCTTAATGTGTGTGGACATGCCATAAAAACAAAATTAATTTTAAACAAAACAATACCGTAACTTCAAAACTACAAACATGATGGCGAAGCGAAATTTTTAGGCCCAGTCTTTAAAATATGACGTAGAAAGAATTCGACTGTGATGAAGGAAAAAAAGTATTAAATTAAAGAGATCACTGAATTGTATAAATTACTATTTCATAATTATTGCCAACGTTTATATATAGACGATGGCGTCTGAAAGTACATTTGAGTCATTACTCAAAATTTTTATTTAATTTATCACTTCTTCTGCAATATAGTAACGATTTTAAAATTTTCATTAGAATGAACAGTATTTATTTTCCCTTTTATATTCAATTATCACTGCCATGTGACAATGCTAATGCTTTATACAAATTTCTTTCGGGTCGTTTATCAATCATTGCTCCCAATGTTTTCTTCTTTAATTGAGGAAATCATATTAGGCAAGTTGCTTTTTCTGCTGTTTCACCCCTCCATTCTGAGACCTGTTTTAGTTCGATAAAACCTATTTTAACTCCACGAATCATAAAGAAATACAGAGAAATATGGGGGAGGGGGACATAACGAGCTGATGGCCTAGTACATGAGTTCACAGCATCAAAAAGATCAACAAATGAATAAATAAAACAAACAAAATTAAAAGAAACGGAGAATTAGAATAACTCAACATGTTCTTGTATAAAAGGAAATGGTACTCACTAGCCGGGGTGCTCACGTTATGTAGTAGTTACATGGGACATGCGGTCGCGTAGTTGGTCAGTGGTCAGTGGTCAGAGCTCCCGCGTTCGATTCCCGGCGCTACCAGATTTTCTGAGAAGTAGTGAGTCTGCAACGGGGTTCACTCAGCCTCGTGAGGATAATTGAGAAAGTACTAGAATGGAAAAGTAGCGGGTCCGGTCTATAAAACCGAGATTAACGGCCGTGGAGATCCGATGCGCTGACCACGTGAGACCCTCTATCCGTTAAAGTTGGCACAAGCAGCGGTCACTCGGTCGGTACAGTTCGCTTGCGGACTAAAGAAACTGAGTTTCTTTTAGGTAGCGGCTTTACGACGGGCTGATCCCTGTCGAAGGAGTCCTACCGATTGTTTATAGGATTAGGAAACTGAAAGAGCAGCCAAGGCCCAACAAATGGCCGTAGAGCCACAGAGAGAGAAGAAAATAATATATTTTTTTTACATAAAATTAGCAATCAGAATTACATTTGATTCTATAAGCTAAGTAGCTGCAGTATTGTTCGTGACGTGGAGAGGGTTTATCCAGCGATAAGTCCTCGTTAACCCTCTCTCAGATCGGCTGGCCAATTCCTTTTTAGTCTTCGCCCATTGTGCGGTTCCAGTAGCGGTTGCATTAGTACGTTCTCATGTCCTTCTGTTTTGTTGAGGTATCTTGTGCTTTTCCCTTTATAACTTCCTTCACTAGCGGCACTTACAGGTCTTCATGGAGTGTTACATTGGAAACAGCCCATGGGGCGTTAGTAATCATACGTAGTATCTTTGACTGACATCTTTGGATTATGGAAATGTTGGTTTTGCTCAGAACTCTGTTTGTACTTACAGGTCGCGGCAGAAAGAAGAAGAAGGGCGGCAAGGGCATGAAGAAAATGATGGGCATGATGGGGGCACTCATGATGGGCAAACTGCTCGTGCTGGCAAAGGGTCTACTGCTTCTCATCAAGATCAAAGCAATCAAGGCCCTCCTCCTCGGATCCCTGGCTTTACTCCTCTCCAAGATCCAGATTATCAAGAAGCTCATGAGTAAGAAGGGCGGCGGAGACCATGGTGGCCAAGAGAAACATATCATCGTTGTGGCCGGCGGTGACCATGGAGGTGGCCACGGCGGTGGTGGCCACGATAGTTACGGCCCTCCAAGTGGTGGAGGCGGAGGTTACGGAGGCGGAGGCGGAGGTTACGGAGGCGGAGGCGGTGGCGGTGGTTATAGTGGAGGTGGAGGACATGGAGGAGGTGACAGCTATGGCCCACCCAGTGGGGGCGGGTGGGGTGGTGGCGGCGGTGGAGGTGGATGGAACAGAAGATCTGTGAGAAGTATCAGCTACCCAGAGGACTCACACCTACTTGTGTACAGAGGTCACAGGACCCAGTGACATAAGCAGCCAATTCTTTAGCCCCAGACTCCACGCAAGTCAGAAATATTTCGTTCAGCTTGCTCATCTTAGGCAGGTATTAGTATACAGCTTTAAAGTAAATTGTACTGTTGATTACTTCTTCAGGAATGACTGATACACTATAAAATATTAACTTTTCGATAAATATGTACGTACATTTAGGACAGCAGAAGAAGGCATACAATAGGGGCGTATATTTTCAAGTTTATAAATAAATAAATTTATTTGACATGTATTAATGTATATTTAAATAGACTGAATTAACGCTTATATAGAGTATGGACCATGGGAGCTGCAGGGGGAGAGGCAAGCCAGACTTCTGAACCCCCAATTTTTTAATTCAAAATTAGAATATAGAGGACAGTATACAAAACATTAATATATCAACAGTTGAAATTATTTAAGAGTATACATTCATCCATTCTCCATACTCTAGAGCGATACGTAGAAATGTTCTCAAACGCCATAAACGCAAGTATGCAAGCAAATTTATTGGCTGCCTGTTCTCTCACTTGGAAAGAATGCTGGCAAGCCGCATGACGTCGTTGTAAGCGTATTTTCAACGACGTCGCTTGAACATATGTGCATGTACATTTGTGAGAGTACAACGAGATATGCAGTTTACGGACTATGTTCACGAACATTGCTTCGATACATCTTACTTGCTTTTACGTTCAAATACGTTACGGAATGTTTCAAATGTGCGGCCAACCACGATAAGAGCTCAATGTTACAGACAGACGGAAAGAAATATTTAAAAGATTGATCCAGAATAATTAGTTTCGCTGAGCCGGGATAGCGCAACCGGAGTTCGAGTCCCGGTAGGGTCAAGAATTTTTTCTTCACGAAGTCCAGACCGGCTCTGGGGTCCACCCAACCTCCTATCCAATAGGTACCGGGGGCTCTTTCTCCGGGGGTAAAGCGGCCGGGGCGTGAAGCTAACCATTCACCTCCAACTAATGTCGAGGCCAAGAATGGTGGAGCTATATCTCCACTCCCCCACACGCCTTCATGGCGTAGTGCTTAATTAGTTAAGCACAGGGACAACTTTACATTTTTACCTTTAGTGACATAATTTCGTAATGGTTCATTAGATAAAATAACACATTAAAATCTATTTCTTTCTTAGTCTTCTTTATAATTCACAGTGAAATAAAGCGACATTTCTTCTATATAAGAAAACTAAGCTGAAACAAGCTTAGCTGAATTGGACCGAACTCTCCAATCCCAAAAAAAAAACGCTATTCTTTATTGGACCACTGTCAAATATTACTTTTACCCTGTATAGAAAAATTAACAGATTCTTTCACGTCAGCTACAGAGCTACAAAGACGAAAACACAGCATACCTCAATCGACCACAAAGAAGGGACAATTTTTGTTTAAATATTTTACAAGATAAAAACAACCTACAAGAATAATTTCTTACATGACATACGGAGAATTCATGAAACACACATCTATACTCAACCATACTGACACACATGCAATTCACTGACCTTGACTTGTAACTGACAAACCAGTTCCACTAATTAACACGTTCGTAAGTGAGGTTGTTGACATTCATTTGAATGAGCCTGTAAAGCCCACACTTGAATGTGAGGCTGCGAAATTATTGTCTTGCGGTGTCGTAACAAGTAACTCAAGGACAAAACGCGCCATCCGACAACCTTATTCTGATTAACTAATTCCCAACTTCACACCACGTCAGTTCCGGTTTATTACAAAGGAGCTGTAGACGACAGTACAATAGTGACCTACATATGAAACAATGTGAAACAGTTGATACGTATTACAAATAAAGTTTTAATTTATTTATGTTATGTTGTTGAATATTCTTATTAAAAGAGTCTTTGTTAAATGTTATGTTATCATTCTGTTATTTATTTTTGTCTAAATAATGTGTATTTAATTAATTTATAAAATAAATAACACTCAATTTAGCTCTTTGTGTTTTAAGTTTCCTTTTCAATGTTAATATACAGAATGCTACTTTCTGACGATTTCGTCGAATCTTATTTTCGCGTTTATAGAATAAGATGTGACATAAAACATATCTACTGGACAATGCAGCATAAAACATCAAGATGCTAAAAGTCCACTGCCCTCACGTTTTAGTTTCTTCTACATTTCAATAAAAAATTAAATGATAAGATTAAAATAAATATTTCAGTACAGAATTAATCTCAGGAAAATCGTATTTTCTAATGCTACTTACTTATTCTAAGATATCAGAACTTCTTAATTCTTTGGATTTCCCAGTAACTGCGTTTATAAAACAATTTCGGAATTGGTATGCCATTTCTACTATAGTAGTAAATATGGTAACATATGTTGAAAATTACCCAATCTTCACATCTTCCAGTAAATATATTTAAATCATTTGCCTTATTTGCATGTAACTGTGTCATAATTAAACCCAACACTTCTTTATTTTCATGTATACTTACCACTAACTGTGATAACAATAAATCCTACAAGTTATTCATCGTATAAATTTGCCAGTAACTATGGTAACAGGTGTCAACACTTCAAAATTATATTTACCACCAACTATGGTAAAAATAAACGTCAGAATCTGGTAATATTTTGTAACTGTCAGTAAATACGGCAAGAGGAGGAGTAAAAACCTGTAGTTTCATGCATTTTCTAACGTAAGCAACAAATATTATGTTACAATTCCTATACACATAATTATTTTCTTAGGTTATTTTAAATAACAGTTTAAATTGCCGAAATATTTCAAATGGAAGTTGAAGATGTTAATAAGATCCATATTTCACGTCATGTACTGTAAATATTTTATATACGAAACTCATGTACTATATAAGTCATTCATTTAATTGTTTATTAAGCGATTTATTTAATGATGCTATCAACAGCGCATTATCTAAAGTCTAATTATAAAATTATCGACCAATAATTAATTTGACAGGCTGTGGAAGAAAACAATTGGTGCCAAATTGGATGTCTTAGCTCAATATTGCTCAATATTTGCTTCGAGTAACACATGGAGATTACGGAAAGTATTAGGCATGATAGCCACTTTTCGGCACAGATTTCAACGCCTGATCTCATAAACACGAAGCAGACGTGTCATCCACTGGCACATGTTAGGAATTACATATGCTACAAGGTGATTATTTACCCATCGACTGAACCAGAATAAAATTACTGTCACAGCTTAAAGGAAAGATTTAAATCACACAATATTTTTTTCAGTCGACCACAGCGGCCTCACGGTCTTAGGCATGACATAATTTTGCTCGCTCAAACCCTGAGACTGTGGGTTCAAATCCCACTTGAGGCACGGATGTCTGTAGCGGCCTTGCGACTGATCCCCCATCCAAATAGTCATATCGACTGTCCATAAGACCCTATTTCCAGAGTTGAAAAATATAGGTGGGTAAGTAAAGGCTATGCATAACGGATACCATTTTTACACTCGGTACAATGAATGCATAGGAAGTACACGTTTTGTATTCAAGTGCTCTCTCTTAGGGCCTTACGTAAACACTCGTAATAATATTTCTTATATAGGCCATAAGATTACACATGAAAGAAGGATGCCGGTACAGTTGTGTTCTGAAACACAGGGTCAATTGAGGTCAGTAGGAAATTGGGGTCAAGATGTCTGCGTTATTATGATTTAATGTCATTTGTTATGTAGTCAGCATGACAAGTCAGTGTCAGAATGCTATGACGTATGTTTATAATCGAAATTACGAGAGTTAATGCTTCAAAAAAAGAAAACGCCGAAGCACAAATGCATGAAAATCTAGGTTCTTTACGAACAGTTATATCGTGAATATAAGCAAAGTGCTCTAAGCGGTCAGAATATCACGATTCTTGTACTACTCCGACCTGACTCATGAAAGAACGTGCCTTATTACGACATCAAAGTGCACATCACTACAGGATGTGCCATTTTAAGTGTAACCCAAACAATAATAACGTGCTTCAGTACCAAAACAAGAAATCAGCTCTCCTCTCCATACAATGGACTCTCGCGGCTTCTCTCGTGACATTTGAGTCCATATCATTCAGGCTAACAGACATGGAAAGAAGTGGTCGAGGCCTAATTTGAGGTATCCCGGTATCTTCCTGCAGGGACTGAAGAAAAACAAGAAAATCTTCAGTCAGCATATCCGGTCTTCAAACCTATATCCTCCTGATTATAAAGTAGCAGTGATAACCAATCAAGCACAAAGTTTTAGCACGTTACGGTTGGCAGGCGATATTTAACCCTTTAAAGCCTAGTGGTTACTATATGTACCACCTGCTTTAACATGCTAAAACGCTGCATTCTGCTCACACGGTGTATTTGCGTGTTCTGTATGGTTCTCACAGTAAACAGCATTAACAGATTGCGCTTCGTAGCAGTGACGTAATGTGTTTCCTGTGAGGTACGGACTGAATTTGTATATTACCCGGCATTTGAGTTGATAAGTAGGAGAAGAGAGAACCAACCCCAAGTGGAAGGTGAGTGACCAGTAGTAGTCAGACCCCTCCTCTCGCTGAAGATGAGGACATTTCAAAACAAGTAAAAATTATGGAAAAAAAATGGTCATGGGCCCCGAAATCTTGATCGTTTGTGCTGGCGAGGCCCAATAGCAATTTATCCGATACGACCCGATCTCTATTTAAAGGGTTCATCCAACAGTGTTATCTTCTTCTTCTTCTTCCTCTTCTTCTTCTTCTTCTTCATCTTCTATTCCTGTTGCTTCCATTTGGAGTATTGGGCGTTCGTGAAACGCTTCATTTCACGTCAGTTTCTTATTTTTAGACAGTCGGTATGACTCCTTGGACGGGGGATGAGCCCGTCGCAAGGCCGCTACCTAGCACACACGGACATTCATGCTTTGAGCAGGATTCGAACCCACGATCCCAGTTTTCGAGCTGGCCTGTGATCGGCAGACAACGTTACACTACGCCAATACTTCAGGCAGCTCACAGATATGTAGGGGCGCAGACTGTGGGAACCGGCACGTGCATATGGATGTCTGCAGCAGAACGGAGAAGTGGCTCCCTCGTGTCGTTTCATGATCGTGGATCGTGACTCCAGTGAAATTATAAGCGCGTAGGAAGAAGCTGTGCCCGCGACCTGTGTTCCTGCTTCTCACGAACTGTCTGAATGCAATTCACATCCGCTTCGCGGTCCATCGCGTGAAGAGACGCAGAGCCAAGTACCGGACGCGTATACACTAACGGAAAGAAGGTAAAACAGACCCTGCGCTTAATTAATTAAGTACTATGCCATGAAGACGTATGGACAGTGGACGTATAGCTCCACTATTCTTAATCTCGACACTAGATGGAGGTGAGTGGTCAGCTTCACGCTCGGGCTACTTTACCCCTCGGATATCCATTGGGTAGGAGGCTGCGTGGGCCATGCTGTACAAAAAAAATATCAAACTCCGTGGCTTTAGTCCGCAAGCGAACTATACCGACCGAGCGTCCACCGCTTGTCGGCGAACTTAGTACCAACTTTTTGCGGATAGGTGTCGCGTGGTGAGCGGAACGTTTCCCCAAGGCCGTTAATATCGGTTTTCTAGACCGCAGCCGCTATTTCCTTGAAATAACTCCTCAATTATCCTCATGAGGCTGAGTGGACCCCGTTCCAGATCCACTACTTCTCAGAAAAACTGGTAGCGCCGAGAATCGTACCCGGGACCTCTGGATCTGTAGCCAAGAACTCTGATCACTAGATTACAGACGCGGTCTTGGATGCTGTACAGAAGAGAAAAAAAATCTTTCCTCTAACGGGAATCGAACCTCAGCTGTGCAGCTCGTAGCCCGTCGCTATACTGACTGAGCTAACCCGGCTCCTTCATATACACGGATAGATTACAGACGTAATATACTGTGTTAGAAGCATCTTCCAGTTTGCGTCATCAGGTAGCGACGATCACACAGTTACCATGTTCTATCAGCCTCCCATCCAATGGGTACCGGGGGCTCTTACCCTGGGGCGTGCAAGGGGAGTGATACAGCCTCTCGTGTCCAAAAGTCAACCTCACCTTCGAGTTGTGCACTCTGTTAACACAGACGAGGAAATGGCGACCGAGTATTGGCAGAATAACCAAGTCAACTTTTTCAGCAAGTAATGAAATATTCATGCTTATGCCATATAAGAACTGTATGGCCGACAACAATATTGACTGTGGCTCCAGCCACCTACTCATGCTGGTTCCTCGCTCGCAGATTTTTCTGCCCTGAAGATGGAGGCGATACGTTCCTCCGAAATGTCGGTTCACACAAGATCTGCAGGGTGCCACATCCCAGAAGACGGTATTCTTCAGTCACCGCCGTGAAAAACTAAAATCTTAAATATAATTTTAATTTTTATTAAATTATTATATTATTATATCATCATAATCATCGCATTATTTCAAATTTTGTCCATAAAGTGAAAGTTTTTAAATAATTTTTTATATCCCACTATTTCAAATTCGCATAAGTTTGACCGCACTGCACGTTAAATGATGCGACACATGAAGATAACTCTGTTTTAAAGGGTTAGGTTTAATCTCTATTATACGCTTGGGTAAATTTAGATTGTACCCATCTGTAATAGAAGCCGGGCTAACGACTGGCTATGAGCTGGACTACAGAGAGGGTGCAGTTCAAGTCCCGGTAGGGTCGAGAATCTCCTCTTCTCAACGTCGTTCAGACTGGTTCTGGGGCCCACCCAGCCTCCTTTTAAAACAGGTACCAGGGGCTCCTTCCCCGGGGGTAAAGCGGCTTGGACGTGAACCTGACCATTCACCTCCAACAAGTGTCGAGGTCAAGAATACGTAGGTCCAGACATGCACTTCCCAATACGTCTTCATGAACGATTACAGTGGCCACTGGGCCTAAGGCATAAACTGTCTTCATTCGTTCGAACGCTGGGATCGTGGGTTCGAATCCCACTCAAGGCATGGATATCTGTGTGCATTTATTCTGTGTACAGGTAGCGGCCTTGAGAAGGGGTTGACCCCGTCCAATAAGTTCTATTGACTGTGTATAGGATCAAGGACGCGATAAAGCGGCCAAGGTCAAACAAAGGGCTGTACAACCACAATAATAATACGTCTTCACGGAGAAGCAGCGCGTAATTAGTTAATCACAGTGACAACTTTACCTTTCTTACCCATTTCTAATACTAAGATCACGAATGAAATACCTCCACTTCTCATACACTTGAACATCCTGGTGTTTAACTAACCACAATGATGACTTTGCCTGTTCACCTTCAAGTAAAGTGTTATTTTGTTTAGAGCGCTAAAGGGTACTCATTTAGTCGCAGCGCGCAGTATATAATTCTGAAGTAAATTTATAAAAGAATCAATTTCCCTCAAAATAACACAAAGCTGCGTTACGGATGGTAGAATGCTCATAGTGTTCACCTACTAACCAAATTCCGGGAACGCGCGCAATAAAAGCCCTTAAGACATTCAGATGCCTGCTCAGTTGGAGAGTAAGTGGAGCTGGAGAAGACGTCAGATGTGAACCGTTGCTGACTATCCGAACAGATGCTTAATAGGATGGTAATACTGTGTAGTGTAGTGGGTGTTTTTCTGTTTTTTGCATCGTCTATAGACGGTGATGTTGCTGATTTTCGAGGAGGTCATATTCTCGAGAATAATCATCAAAGTCGCAGATTCATAGATGTTAAAAATGGAACGCAACAGAAGATTCTATATCTTAATGGGACTGCAGATTTAAAACCTCAACAGATTATTACGGAAGGACATCCTACATCCACCGTCTCGAGTATTATTAGAGAGTGTCTGCTACAAATGTCCTTCTCTTGTGCACAGAAAAAGTTTTTATTGCTTCTACATCAACTGGATGGCATCGAAAGCATAGAACTCATAGGAAATTCAGTGTCAATTGTGCGCATGGCAGAAGTTCACTCATCTGTGGTGAATGATTCTGGGTTCCAAGACGGACTGCATAATATCAAGGATCAGGAAGGAGCACTAGGGATTCTAGTGGATGAGACGGTGGGGAGATACCTTGACAGTCATGTGATCAGAGTCAGTTTACCCGCCTGGATACGGGCTGAGGTGGATGGACATGCAGAAACAACAAATGTCCTGGATTTTGGACTGGAAAATATTCCCTCTGAGGAAGGTAAGGAAAGAATTAATAATCAGGAAGCAGGATGTGTAGCTTTAGGAGTAACGGCAATAAATAACGCGTGTATAAAATTTAAAATAGACTGAGGGTGTTTGAGAACAGGGTGTTGAGGAGAATATTTGGACCGCAGAGGGATGAAGTGACAGGAGGTTGGAGAAAACTACAAAATGAGGAACTTCATAACTTGTACTCTTCTCCAAGTATTAGAGTAATCAAGTCAAGGAGGATAAGATGGGCAGGTCATGCAGCACGAATGGGGGAGACGAGGAATGCGTATAGGATATTGGTGGGGAAGCCAGAAGGAAAGAGACCACAGGGAAGACCAAGGCGTAGGTGGGTGGACACTATTAGAATTGATCTTAGAGAGATAGGATGGGATGGTATGAATTGGATAGATCAGGCTCAGGATAGGGACCAGTGGAGGGCTCTTGTGAACACGGTGATGAACCTTCGGGTTCCATAAACTGCTGGGAAATTCTTGAGTAGCTGCAGAATTGGCGGCTCCTCCAGAAGGGCTCAGCTCCATGAGTAAGTAAGAAAGTAAGTAAGTAAGTGTATAAAATTTAAAGTTCGTTAAATTATTTGTTAAATATTTTAATATATAGATCTATTTCATCAGCATCGAATGGTAGGGTCAGATGAATAATAAACTAGAAAGAATCTGGAAGGTACCGGTGGTAGCCATCATTCGCCTGCATAGACTGAGGAAAACCAAGAAAAATCTGGAAGTAGTCTGTGTCCCGAACGAGATACGAGCCAAGAATCTCGAGAATACAAGCCTGAACAGTTACCGAAATTGATCCTTTTGTAGTGGAATATGTTATATTCAAAATATTAGGTTTAATTGTTAAGAATTTAAACTCGGAAAAATAGCTTACTGGGAAAAATGTACAAAGAATTTTAGTAATTATTTAATTTTGTCTCTCAAAATTGTATAAATAATTTAGAAATTAGATGTTAAGGATTTATAATAAGATGAAAACATATTCATGGTAATTGTAATAAATTATAATAAACATGTGTATCAAATAGCATGACTCCTAGAGCGGGTTGACATATGACGTCACGAAAGTGGGTGGATCACGAAAGAAACTGATATATTAGATTGATGACACAAACGTAGCAAATAGTGTATAATAAAACTATAAGAGATTCTAGTATACAATTAACTAAACAAAATAATTAACGAAAGTGTCTTTATTACTAAACCGCGCAGGAAACACTGATATATTGTGCATAGGGAGCACCACAATTGTAAAATCACAATAAAAACATCATTATGAAAAATTTTGGTGATGAACTACATGAAGAGCTACTTGAGTGAGCGCCATCTGTTTTATTCTATACAGAAGAACACGGGTTGCACGACATCTTGCGGAACGCCACAGTACTAAATGTAATAACACATTCCTGTTATCTTCAGTACCTATAATCATTGACGATTAGCTTCTCAGATTGCTATGATCTAGAGATGTGGATATTGCTACAACAATTTTTTCTTATAAAAGTCAAAAAGAGTCCTTTTACTGCTAACAGAAACAAGAATATGATTTATCAGAAATGTACTTTAATATTTTACATTGCATTTTTAAAGAGCTTTGGCTTTAAAACAATATGCGAGATTAAGGTAAAAGACGTTGAAACGGTAAAACTATCCCTATAACAGGCCGTGAAAGCCCATAGGATTGTGAGACGTCGAGGCTCCCGCATTTTCGCTAGACAATCGGCTCACAGATGGCGGAAAGGTACGCGAAATTAATTCAAAAAATAAAATGCTTCCGGCTATCTGTGCACATGTTTTACCTAAGACACTACTTGTCGGATAAAGATATTTGGAAATTCTAAACCATAGGCAATCATGCAAATTGAACTTTAGCTGGCGTTGCCCGAGCAACCAACAAATTACTTGGAAGTCCCACTGAACCGTATCGATTTTCTATAAATAAATTAGCAACTGTACAAATAACGTCCCTAACAATTGTGATATTCATGAAATCAACTACTGACTACAGCAATATCAGGCTCGAAGCTTGGTCCGAACTCACACCATATGGTTCTCTTTTTTCCCACGCCTCCTCCTCCTTTTCAGGATTCATTTCGTTCAGAACCGTAGTTACGCTTGCACTGGGCGTTACTTCTGAATGTTCGTGACTACAATTCGAGGTCGTGACTTCATATTTTACTGTACTCTGATTCCTTCACTTCATCACACAGTCTGGGGGCACCCAGAGCCGTCAGACAGTAATAATATGGTCGTGAGTCTCGTGGGAGTAGCAACCAAGAATCAGTGTGCTGGCGAGGACCAGCACCAACTTAGCAGTCGGTCATTCTGTGCTGACATGCATGTGTGGAGGAAGGGCCAGTCAGTGAGTGAGTAGCCCACTCGAGTCACTCACCAGTAGAGGCGGAGTGACCAGTAGTAGTCAGACCCCTACTCCAGTCGAAAAGGAGGCCCCATTTCAAAACACGTAGAAGTCTTGAAAATAAAAATAGGATAATGGGTCCTGACAGGATTT
>NW_019727400.1:1358358-1359126 GCF_002891405.2 Cryptotermes secundus | reverse complement strand
ACTCAGGGAGCTGAGCCCTTCTTGAGGAGCCACCAATTCTGCAGCTACACAAGGACTTCCCAGCATTTTATGGAACCCGAATGTTCATTACCGTGTTCACAAGAGACCTCCACTGGTCCATATCCTCAGCCAGATCAATCAAATCCAAACCATTCCTTCATATCTCTCTAAGATCCATTTTAATATTGTCCACCCATTTACGCCTTGGTCTTCCCAGTGGTCCCCTCACTTCTGGCTTTCCCACCAATATCCTCTATGCATTTCTCTTCTCCTCCATTGGTGTTACATGCCCTGCCCACCTCATCTTCCTCGACTAATCATTCTAATTATACTTGGAGAAGACTACAAGTTATGAAGCTCCTCATTATGCAGTTTTCTCCAGCTTCCAGTCACTTCATCTCTCTTCGGTCAAAATATTCTCAACACCCTCATTCTATGTTCCTCCTTTGATGTCAGATTACAACTAATATATCATGTAAATGTATGAATAAAAATATCTTCATTGGGCGAGTCCTGTTGTGTTTCAGACTATATAGGAATTAGGTTAACCGGCAAATTTTCTGTTAGTATGTAACACGACACGTCACACTGATATGGATCCATATCGGTATGTATTCCTATATATAACTGCCTGATGATGGTCTTGTACGACCGAAACTTGTAGCAGGAATGAAAAGTCGAATTGTAAAACATTAAAAGCGAGTATATTTGTTGTGTGAAGGTTACCTAATTCCAATATATATTGTAACATGTTGCGCGACTGAGAAC
>NW_019727400.1:1329755-1356788 GCF_002891405.2 Cryptotermes secundus | reverse complement strand
CTCTTGTGCAATTTCGTTCAACATGAATCTCATATTAAATGAGGTGGGATCGAACTCAAGGCTCCGCGGTGATTAGCCAGCGCCCAATTAATTGAGCTGTGGCATGGCCAATTCATTGGTGATAGAGATCCAATAACATTACACGCAGAAGGTTAAAACTTACTTCCTCCTAGACTACATAGACACAGACACACACACATACATAAATACATACATATATATACACACACATACATAAATACATACATACATACACATACATAAATACATACATACACATACATAAATACATACACACACATATATATTTATACATACACACATACATAAATACATACATACACACACATACACATACATACACACACATATATACACACACACATACATAAATACATACATACACACACACATATATACATACATACACACATACATAAATACATACATACATATACACATACATACACACATACATAAATACATACATACACACACATACATATATATACATACACACACATACATATATACATACACATATATATACATACATACATACACATACATATATATATATCAACTAAGTAACTCGATGGACCTGAGTCCTTACTGAGAACTCAGCAGTTTCTTAGCTATTCAAGAAATTCCCAACATCATACGGAACCTGAAGGTTCATTGCCTTGTTCACAAAAGCCCCTCATTTGTCCCTATTCTGACACAGATTAATGCAGTTTTTTTTTCGATGGCTCTTTCAGCCCATTCAGGGTCCAGGCCTCTCATTCAAGTCCGTAATCATTTTTATACAGACGGTAGGACTCCTTGGGCGAGTGATTAGCCAGTCGCAAGGCCGCTACCCAAACACAGGACAACACAAACACGGAATGAACACATAAACATACCAGACATCCATGCTTTGAGTGGGATTCAAACCCACGGTCCCAGCGTCCGAGCGAGCGAAGACAGTACATGCTTTTGACCGATCGGTTACTGTGACCGGCGATTAATGCAATATACGTATATAATCCCACCCACGTTTCTGGACTGTCCATTATCCGTCATTCTATGCGTAGGCCTTCATTCAGATTTTCCTACCAATACTTTGTATCCACTACTCCCCTCTCCTGTGCGTACTACACTAATATATAAAAAGGTACAGCTATCCCTGTAACAGGCCGTGGAGGCCCATAGAGTTGCGAGACGTCGAGGCCCCCAAATTTTATAGACAATCGGCTCATAGATGGCGGTTAGGTTGTCAGCTTCACTCGCCGGCCGCCCTTTAGCCCCCAGGAAGATTTCTGAGGCTGAGTCGATTACAGAGCCATAGTGCGACTGGAAGGATTACTTCAATTGAACAATTCAATGTTCTCATCGGGACTAGAGCCCGTGACCTTACGGCTTGTAGTCTAATGCCTCAGTCAACTAGGCTACCGCATGCCCGCACTAATATATCAAGTGAATTAAATATAATTCATTTTATAACGATTTATTATTTAAAAATAATCTGTTCTAAAAAGTGAACCTATACACATATAAAGATTTATTACATGTTTCAAAATTCCATTGTTTCTGCTATACAACGAAGACACATTGTTATCTGTAAACAATGTTTCACGTGCTCCCGACGCCAACACTATACAGCTCATAAGCCTTTTTCTTTACAAAACTGTGATTTATAGCTGAAGGAGAAATAAGAACAGAGGCGCCATCTTTTTATGTCTGCCGTCTCCATGGGAACTAAGATAATGAATTCCTTCTACACGTATAATGCCGAAATATGTGGACCAAATAAGCTTCTATGTGAAGTAAATATACGGTAAATAGTTACAGTTTAACAAAATAAGACGAAATGAGATAACAACACGCATTTCCTGTGATCACCAAGATGGCGAGGACCCGTATTCGTGGAGTGATTGGTTCGAACCTCGGCAGAGCATCCACCTATACTTATCGAAATCATCTGTGGTTTTCCTCAGTCTCTCCAGCCAGATGTTGGGATAGCACCTCGAGCGACTAAGATAAATCACAACTCACCAATCATCACACCATTCTGCGCTGTACACACCAATATCCGAAGCAGAATCTTAGTCGACGTGTGTGCCGTAGGAATTCTCAAGTACAACATTCCCAAGACGAAATACATGGTTACTACAAATGATTCATTCTATTTCAAAACATTACATGTTCCAAAATAATATACATACAAATATGATTGATATGTGAAGAGAACCACAAACTTATCAAGTTTGCATCTTGATACACCAGTTGGCAGCATGAGTGCAGTGCGTCACAAAATGGCGACGAAGCTGGAAAGAGATTCTGTGTGTAGGAATATGCGAGATGTTCGTCTGTTATTGCAGTGCGGCGTGCATTCAGAGCAGAGCACAGAAAAGAACGACCATGTAAACAGAGCATTCTGAGGTGGTATCGACAGATTAAGGATACTGGTTGTCTGTGTAAACGGAAAGGCACGGGGCGACCAATATAGTGTTTTGAAATGGAATGAATCATTTGTAGTAACCCTGCACTTCTGCATGGTAGAAAGCATTGCCACTATTATGACGGCATGTAGGTGGAATGTATATGGGCGCCTGAAGTTACGACTCCACTCAATACACTCATGACGATGGGCCTCTGGATGCGGGGCTGGGCAAAGGCTGGAAGGCGGTGCTGTGTGCGCGCGCGGTTTCTCTGCCAACTGTTTATCCACCTACATATAATACAGCTTTCGACTCTGCAGTTTCTTCCGTTACATCCTCAAAGTACAGAGTGCCCGAAATTTTTCTTTAAATTAGCACAGGGGACACACACGACTGGTGTCGTCATACAACCCTGGCACGGACCACATAGAAAACGGCGCTTCCAAGAATCCTCTGTGTTGAGTGACGTGTTAAGCGGGATGTTGCCTAGCGATAGCCTGAGTAATGTTGACGCGGGAGCATGGTTGCAGTGGAAACGTGTTTACTGCGCCGTTGCCTAGCAATTGACTACTTTTCTGGCTTTCGGCCGTCGTATCACAGAACAAAATTAAAATTAAAATGAAATCGGTGTCCTACATTATATAATAGTAAATACTCAGAGAGCAACTAGAGGGTTCCAGAGCGGAAGCGAGCTCGTGCCTCTGACGGGAATCGATCTCTGGCATTCAAGTCCATTTTAGTTAATTGCCGGCTCAGCACTCCTGAGGCGGCTGGAGGGCAATCCATTAGCAGACAGCCACAATGCGGGCTATTGATAAGCCTGCACCTGTACAGGGCCTGAGGTTGCACGCACTTCACACAGTCACCCGATATGGCCGACATAAGAAAGCAGCAATTCTGCTCTCTTAACTCCTTCTTCGTCCTCAATTTCTTTCGTTCCTTTCGTCGCCCTCTTCTTCCTACTAATTCCTAATTTAATTTCCGTTCTCTTCCTTTTTCGTCTCTTGTTTTTCTACACCAACGCCTCTTCCTTCCCTTCTCTGTCTCTTGTCTTCTCTTTGTCTCTTCGACTTTTCCTCAATGTCCTCTCCTCTTATTTCCCTTCATCCTCCCCCTTCATACTGTCTCGTTCCCCTTGTTTCTGTCATGAAAGGCATATTTTCATATCCACCGTACTCATTATTTTGAAAAAATGAAAAGAGACTTATGTGATAGTTTTGCTGTCTATGTTCCTGTGTGTCGCCCCTACCGTTGCTAGTCCGTGTCTACATGGAGACGTATGGGGGAGTGGATATATAGAGCCACGTATTCTTTACCTCGAAACTAGTTAGAGGTGAGCAGTCAGTTACACCTCTGTCGTCCAGTCGCTGAACCGACTGCAAAAATAAAGTTATCCCTGTAAGGGGACGTCGAGGCTCCCGCATTTTCTAGACAGTCGGCTATCAGATGGCGGTGACGTTGTTAACCTTACGTGCCGGCCGCCCCATCCCCCAGGAAGATTCCGGGTACTCATTTCTGTTATGTAATTTATTATATACGTAGCTGCAACCTTAAACACAGTCACAGGTAGTTTTCACTCTGAACAGTTAAACAGATGCCGCTCACAGTGGCCGCGCGGTCTAAGGCATGAACTGTCTTCGCTCGATCGAACGCTGGGATCGTGGGTTCGAATCCCCCTCAAGGCGTGGATGTCTGTATTGTGTGCGTTTATTCAGTGTTTGTGTTGTCTTGTGCATTGCGATGGGCTGATCCCCCATCCAAGGAGTCCTACCGACTGTGTACAGGATCAAGAAACTGAAAGAGCGGCCAAGGCACAACAAAGGACTGTATAGCAATAATAAAAGTAATAATAATAATAATAATAATAATAATAATAATAGTTAAAAATATGAAGTTGTTCCTGTGCTTAATTAATTAAGCACCCTGTCATGAACACGTATGGGTGATTGGAGGTATAACTCCAAAGTTCTTGACCTTGACACTAGATGGAGGTGTGCCCCTGCCGCTTTACCCCCGGTACCCACTGTACACGAAAACAGGTGGACTCCACAGTCGGTCTTAACGCTGCAGAGCACAGAAAAATATATTTCCTTTACCGAGAATCGAACCCCGACCGTCCAGCGCGTAGCCCGTCGGTATACCGACTGACCTGACTGACCTATCCCCACTCTTGCGTCTGCTTAAACGTGACTAATCAATAGAAATATTTCAAATAAAATCTGTAGAACTTAATGAGGTACAGCTTTGTATCTGAGCTCACTGCCGCATTACGTGAGCACATATACACGACAAAATCAGCACTGCAGCTTAACAGAATGTTGCTGGAATCGCCACATCATCCATGCCTTCATGTGAAATATATTTCAGACAGGAAATTGTTTCAAATAACGATAAATATTAAAAAGCCGCAACTCAGCTTCATTTCCTCCGGCGTCGTTTCTGGGCAGATGGACGGGACGTCTCCAGTCTCCTCTTGCTCCCAATAACTCGAACGCCACCGGCGCTGGGAATTCCGGAATCAATGGCTGACAGGCCAAAGAAGCCACAAGTGGATGCCAACACTTTCAGAAACACACAGTGTCTCTGGCAGAAGGTCAGACTCTTGGTGTAAGAATATTTGAGGATACGGACTCTAATTCAATTTTCGGAGCATATTACCAAAGGCCACAGACCATGTATTTTCAAAAAAGAAACGAGGGCGGGTAGATAAGCCTCCTTATTAAGCACTCATTTTATTTTCTGAGCTGTGATATCTCCGTATGTATAGTGACGGGCTACGCACTGGACGGCCGGTGTTCAATTCCAGGCAGGGGCAAGATTTTTCAGCTTCCAGACTGGCTCTGAGGCCCACGCAGCCTCTATCTAACGGGTACCGGGCGGCTCTTTCCCCGGGGAGAAAGCGGCCGGGGTGTGAAACTCACCACTCACATCTGGTGCTGAGGTCAAACATGGTTGAGCTATACCTCCACTCCCTCATGTATCTTCATGGCATAGCGCTTAATGAATTAAGCACAGGGACAACTTTACCTTTATTATTTATTCAGATAGCAGCTTAGGTAACGGGACACTATTCACATCCTGTGTATCCTGTGCTGCCGCTGGAGTCGTCACACGGAACTACCAAAAGGTTAAAACAACCTGATAATATCAGCCGCAATCAGTAGATGGCGATGCCTGTATGGTAAAGAGGGTATACGCCGTACCGCTACGCAACTCAATCACCTTAGCGGCTATGCGGGATGCCTCACCTTAGGCGTCCTCCTACTACACAAGTTCCTGTGTCCGCAATAAGAAGCTCAAACAAAGAAAGTCCAGAGAGGCAATATCAATTGAATTAATGGGGAAATAACGAAACAAATACGGTGAAACGGGTTCATTACTGGCAAAGCAGAACCTCAGAAATATTTGTATTCTGTACGTATGAACTCGGGTGATGCTTGCTACCATTCAGTCCAGAGCCTACTGTTGTCTCCTCTGCTGTCCAAAAACATAAAACGTAGAATATACAAAACTATAATTTTGCCTGTGGCTCTGTATGGGCGTGAAACTTTGTCTCTGACATTAACGGAGGAACATAGACTGAGGGTGTCTGAGAACAGGGTATAGAAGAAAATATTTAGACCGAAGAGGGATGAAGTGACAGGAGGTTGGAGAAAACTGCATAATGAGGAGCTTCATAACTTGTACTCTTCTCCAAGTATAATTAGAACGATCAAGTCAAAGAGGATGAGGTAGGCAGGAATACAGTTAGGATATTGGTGGAAAGCCAGGAGGAAAGAGACCACTTGGAAGACCAAGGCGTAGGTTGGTGGACAATATTAAAATGGATCTTAGAGGGATAGGATGAGATGGTGTAGATTGGATTGATGTGGTTCAGGATAGGGACCCGTGGAGGGCTCTTGTGAACACAGTAATGAAACTTCGGGTACCATAAAATGCTGGGAAATTTTTGAGTAGCTGCCGATTTGGCTTCTCCTCAAGAAGGGCTCAGCTCCAAAAGTAAGTAAGCGTACTCTATTATTGAGCGCACAGTTTGTAAGTGCATATTCAGAAACAAGACTTAAAAAAGCGCATATCTACTGTTCTCAATTTTTCTCCTTTCAGACGTACTCAGAGCCCAGTTCGCATTTCTGTATATAAGTGTAGAAGATTATAGAATTTGATAATCTCAGCTCCTATGCTTCTGCGTGGGAGTCCGTATTTAGGCTACAGAGACGGTGTAGCCAGATTTACTTAACATCAGAGCCACCATACGATAATTTGCAGAAGCTCGGTAGCTACATACGCAGGGCACTGAATGAGGCAGGTGTTCAGGTCATGCTATCCATGCAGCAGATATTTTGTATTTAATTCATCCGTAAACAAAAAAAAAGATCCAATATTTCCTTCCATTTTCTGTTACGACGGTTCACAGTCGCATGCGACTCGAGAGCCACAGTTTGGTCACTTTTCCTATACAATGATATTGTAACGCGGATGGACACAGCGTTGCTAGGTAACTGACCTGCAAACACATATCACAGCAACGAATGCGCAACAATACTGCGTCCATTGCTAGACAATGCATGGGTGGACAAACCTGACAACAATACATGATATCCGTTGCCGAGCAGCAATGTTTTCTGAGTGGTCCGTGCCGAGACCATAAATGGAGCAATGAAGACTGTTCGAGCAGATTCGACAGGAAGACATCGATATGGGAGAAGTCCAGGGCGGAGATCAGATTAGTGATCAGCAAGAGGAGAACCGACAGAAGCTTCCGTGTGGCGTAGTTACAAGGAACATTAGAGTGTGTCCATTGTTCGCAGTTACGAAGTGTTATTATCGTGTGTGATAACTGTCTGTAGTTCCGCCTGGAGTACTTATCCAATAAAACACCTCCGTCAAATCCGTAATTCGTAATTATTTGTCACGCAATGGATCTGGAAGGGGACTACAGTGGCATAATCAAGGTACCATCCCGGAATTGTTCTCGAAGAACTGAGAAACCCCAACAATAACCTCAATCAAAGTAGCCAGTGTCCTGAGAGAGGTTCGAACGGAAGACCTCCCCAATACGTGTCTACAACAATATTACCATTCCTCTCTGCTTCGTGGGCGGTCGGCATCAGTCAGTTTCCTTATCATCTCATAAATTCATCAAATTTTTACCGTCCTATTGTGTTTTATTTATCTGAGACTAAACGCAACAACTGTGATGAGTTCTTTTCTTGTCCCGTAGCTGAAACGTGAAAATAATCTTTAATTTTTAGGCTGTCCATCAGCAGAGCTTAGTTGAGTGTATGCCACAAAACGGTTACTAAAAACAATGGCACCTGTATATGTTCATTTCCGTTACACTGTCCTGCGTCACAGCAATGAACTTGTATTACAGACCTATCATTAAAACCGGGTGGCCAGAAAGTAACTTCATAAATTTACAGACACAAATACTGATTACCAGTATATACGGCAAGCACAGGGGATAATTTAGTAGATACATGACTAAGCTATGGCTAGCATGACTAAAGAATCGAGGTTCGATTCTCGGCAGGGGGAAGAGATATTTTCTTCTTCACAGCGTTGAGACGAATGTCGAACTCGCCCTACAATCTATACATTAGGTAATGGGGACTCTTTCCTGGAGGTAAAGCAGCAGGGGAGTGAAGCTGACCGCTTACCTACATATAATTCCGAGGTTTCGAATACGTGGAGCTATATCTCGACTCCCCCATATGTCTTCATGGCGTGCAGCTTAATTAAACAGAGGGGTAAATATGCCTTTTTACTTTCTCATACACGGAGTACAATAAAGTAATGTGACAGTGGGAAAAATAAACGATTTCGAGATTTCCACGGCGCTGTATGTTTTCAGCCAGCCTGAGTTCGAAAAAGTGGTTTTTTGGTATGCCTTGGGGTCCTTTAAACGGCCCCTGAAACACAAAATTAGGATTTTCCTGTAAGCCACTCTAACGATTATAACTATTTTTCAGTATGCAGGAACTGAGGTTTTCACGGCTGTAACTATGAACAATGTCGTCTTCTGGGATGTGGCGCCGTGTAGATCTTGTGTGAACCAACGTTTCGAAAGAACGTCGGTTCACATTAGATCTACACGGCGCCACAGTCTGCAGCCACCTGCTTACGTTGGTTCCTCGTTTGCGGATTTTTACCCTGAAGATGGAGGCGATACGTTCCTCCGAAACGTCGGTTCACACAAAATCTACAATGCGCCAGAGTCTGAAGCCATTTTCTCACGCTCGTGGATTTTTCTACCCTGAAGATGGAGGCGATAAGCTCCTTCGAAATCTGGATTCACACAGATCTACACTGCACCACATCCCAGAAGACGGAATTCTACATTTCAATAGTTTATGGATACCATCTCCCTAAATAAAACTACACAGCTGGCATCTTCAGGAAAATAACAATGCGGTCACTAGGGGTTCACACGCGATGCACCGTAACCGGAAATCTCGCTAAACAAGCAGGAATTTCCTTCCGTAAAGTCGACTACTCAGAGAGTGACGTACCTGAAAGAAGTTCCTGACAAATAAAATACTACATCCAACTTCAGGGTCTTAAACGCAGTGCCGAAGTGGTCTAGGGCCCTTAAGTACAAACAATGTGATGGACCAGAAGGTAATGTAAGCGAGGGTTTCTTTACGCAAGCGCAAGTGGGGCAATGAAATGCTCCAGTCTGTGTTTCAGGTAAACACAAACACGTACAGACCGATTCCGGGCACTTAAATCAGACGTTGCGTAACACAGTTATTGGGTGGGTCCTTCTCAACGCTACGACATGAACTTATGACCGAAGAGCGAGCACTGCTAGAGCCTGGGGGCCCACGGACTTGCCCGATGATGACCGCAGGCAGATCTAGTCCAGTTACCTCCCATATATTATCCAGGAGGTCAAACAGAACACACTGTATTCCTCACGGATACCAACAATGTTACAATTCTAAAGAATTATGACTAAGCAAATAACTTGACTTTCATGAAAAATTGATTTTCGGCTAATCAGGATCTTCTAGGCTTCTCATGGCAATAGGCACTTCTGCCTGCCTACCTACTGCAACCGTCTCATTAAGACCTCAAGCCTCGCACGTTGATGAGCGCAATTTCCTTGTAATCGTCGTTTTGCTGCACCATGTTCTCTTTATACTCGTCTTCTTGCCACTGTCTGTCCACTTACTTTTTAACTGCTGTCTCCAGCCGCTGGCTGCTGGACTGCTACTGGTGGCGGCAGCTACAGCTGCCTTTACCCTGATCCACTTATCACCATTTACACACCCCTGATCTTTAGGATAATGAGTTGTAATTTGGGCTCCAGTAAACTGATACTACAAGTTTACAGATTCATGAAAGGGGTGAAGGATTCATGAGGGGTTGCTGTGGTGGGGTAGCTAGTTCTCCGGTAGAGCTAAGATTCTGTTCTCAGGTCGATTGGCAGGGTCTCGCTTACAAAGGGGAGTGGGAAACTCCTGTTATAACACACACACAGAAACACAAACACATGGTTCCACAAGACACTTTATTCCTATTAAGTTGTTGATGCTCGACTTTGAAACACTTGATTACACTTGCTTGTTAAGTTAGATACCGCACTGATTTTCGTCTCAATGCTGAACTATTTCACTGGGTTTCAAATATAATTTCGGTATTATACACTCCACTTAACTGGTACTTTAATTTTCCGTTTTAATCACACTTTGGGACACACAGCTTATACTTTGAAAACTGTAAGCGTAGTAAGTCCACAGATTTTACGTAATTAATTATAAATTTTGGAGGGATACAGATTTTGCGTCCGTATGGTTCTTGAGTCGGGAAACAACATAGCAGAATGACTTCTCCTCAAAACTCTGAACCCTCTCGGTCCACAAGTCAACTCCCCAAATTTCGAGGATTGGTCACTTGTGAAGAAATAGGAGCACTTAATTAACTATTCCTCCAATCCGTTTAGGGATTACAGGGAATTTAGGCTCTAAAGCCTTAACGTACATTCTGTCAGTAGCTTGATAAATGCTAAGCTTGGTTTGGGTCTCAGGAGACTGCCATCTTTAAGTTGCGATGATCAAAACTGTCACATATCGTGTTCTCAAAGGACTCCGACAAGCAAAATTTCGTGTAACTTTCTTTCACTTTGCATCTGGTTGACCAGTCGTTTTTCTTTGTTTTTTTTTATTCGAGAGTTGGGCTAAAACTCCTTCTTGAGAGCGAGAAATAGCCTATGCACCTCTCGTCCATTTTCTATATGTTACAAGTAAACCTACTCGAACTTGGTAATTAACATGAATCAAAACATGCTGCTAAGTTAAATCAAACTGGGGTTGGAAGTTCGGTTACACTACCTAACCTATCTATGGTTCTAGAGTTCTACTGCTGGGCCTTGGCCGCTTATTCCGTTTTTTAATCATTTACACAGTAGGTAGTACTCCTTGGACTGGGGATCAGCCCGTCGCAAGGCCGCTACTTACACACAGAATCAACGTACGCAAACATCCATGCCTCAAGTGGGATTTGAACCCACACGATCCTAGCGTTCGACAGAGCGAAGAAAGTTTATGCCTTAGTCCGCGCGGCCACTGTGATCGGCCGGTAGTTCATTACCGTTTGCATAAAAGCCCACTACTAGACCCTATCTATCTATCTATCTATCTATCTATGGCTCTACTGTCCTTTGTTGGACTTTGGCCGCTTTTCGGTTTCTTGATCTTTCACACAGTCGGTAGGACTCCTTGGATGGGGGATCAGCCCTTCACACAGGACAGCAAAAACACAGAATAAACGCACACAGACATCCATGCCTCAAGTAGGATTCGAATCCACGATCCAAGTGTTCGAGCGGACGAAGACGATTCATGCCTTAGACCGCGCGGCCACTCTCATCGGCATCTAGATCCTAGATCCTGCATGGTGCATTTCTACCAAATTACCTAGCATGTAGCCTGTTTGTCTCTCACACTCACGAAGTAGTTGAGTTACTGTATTTTTTTTTTTTCCTTTGGCGCTACAGCCCTCATTTGGGCCTAGGTCTACTTCCGTGGAACTCTCGTTTCACTTTGGTTTACTAGATCTTAGACGTTCGGTAGGACTCCTTGTGCGGGTGATCAGCTCGTCGCAAGGCCTCTACCTGAGTTACTGTTTACACATAGTAACTAGTTCAGTATCATTCGTGGTAACTTAGTTATTTGTTATATGAAGTTTCGTACCAGTGACTTCGCTTGATTTCCGCCGTATTCGTTTCCATTCCCACCTATCACAGAATTGAGAGGATAAACCGAAAAAAAACACCGCTAGCTCGTTCGTGACCTACTCATCTAATATGTGAATGACGGTGCATAATCCTCAATTAGTGACGTATACCATTATGTTATTATTAAAAATTAGTTATATTCTACTTGCAACGTACTTCCGGTACTCATAGGCCGGTGGGTAATTGAGACATTTACATAGGATTTTTCTTCCGTAAGGTTGCCTACACAATGCATGACCTAACGGTCAACAATTCGTTGCTATTATTATTATTATTATTATTATTATTGCTTTACAGACCTTTGGCTTTGGCCGCTTTTTCAGTTTCTTGAACCTATACACAGTCGCTAGGCCTCTTTGAACGGGGGACCAGCCCGTCGCAAGGCTTCTACCTATGCACAGAACAGCAAAAAAAAGCAGAATAAACGCACACACAGACATCCATGCCTTGAGTGAGATTCCAACCCAGATCCCAGGTTTCGGGAGAGCGAAGACAATTTATGCCTTAGACTGCGCAGTCACTGTGATCGGCAATTCGTTGCTATGGTAACCAAAATTTGCTTAATTACAACGACAAATCTCACGCCTACAAAACCCGTTTATCTGTTTAGAAGGATAAGTGTATAGAAGATTGTGTTGATGGTCCATAACGTGTTATTTACCGGACGGGTGTCATGTGGCCCGTGATACACGGGTTGTTAACAAATGACCTGACATATGATGCGCTGTGTGTTGAAACCTCAGTCCACGGACCGGTTCGTTGCGGTGGATTGTGTTTCAATCACCACGTGCTTACTGCTGTCTTCCTTGCGTTCCGCAGCCTCCAACAGCTACGCTTCTTTCATGTACTCAAAGCTTCTTCACGGCAACTATTACGTAATTCAGAAACATTCTTTTAAAACCGTAATTCTAATTGGGTGAAGTCAAGACACGTGGCTCAGTTCAGATCACATTCGCATTTCGTTCATCATTTATTGAAAAAGAAAGAACATCTAGCGTTTCAGATGCGGATACTTTTGACGTACATACCCATTGCTAGGCAACGACTCGGGAGCTAATGCTCGTAATAATAGGATGTCTATTGTTAGGTAACGGCGCGGTAAGCACGCTTCGTCAACAATAGAGGCTGTGTCTTCTGCGTGGTCCGTGCCGATGAGTTATCTTGAAGACAGCGCTACAGGGCAGTTATCCCGTGTTGAGGCGTGGACGAATACCTCCACCGTAGCCCTGCGAGTCGTAGGAGGTGACGAAAAGGCAATCCAGTGCCTGAGGGTATAACCGGGTCACCATGTTCCTGAGGGATATAAATAAGGGAACCTGGCCCTCTAGATTGGGTGAGTCTCGAATCTGACACAGTAAAATGTGATGAGCCCCGCGGGACTCGGACCTGAGAATGACTGCGCTGACGAGGTCCAGCAGCAATTGTAAACGATAGACCCATCCTCTCGTCAGAGAGGATGTTACGTAAGGACTATAACCGCAAGTGTTCAGTTGAAGAAAAAAATTACTGGCAGTGAGTCTCATTAAGGGGATTGTCGCCAAGACAAACTCTGACCCTTTCACGCTGACTACAGGGCAGTTGAGGGTTCAGTCGTGGAATGTTAACCAGCGAGCAACAGAAACTGAAGAATTCGTTACCATGAAACATCTAGTGAAGACATTGCAGAGGAATAGCCATTGTGGAGAGCTGTTACCAAGTAGACTGATAAGGCTTAGTGTGAAGTGATTTGTAGTGTGGAGCTCAGCAATATTGCAATTAATTATTTGTAGTTACGGCCTCTAATTTTGGGAAATTCTTGAGTGGCTGGGCGGCTTCTCAAGAAGGGCTCAGCCCCAAGGAGTTACTGGTATCTAATGGTAAAGTTGTACCTGTGTTTAATTAATTAAGCACCACACCACAAAGACGTACGGGGGAGTGAAGGTATAGCTCTACCAGTCTTGACCCCAGCACATGATTGAGGTGAGTGGCTAGCTTCACAAAAATTACCTTAATATCAAATCGGCGTCTGTTTGCAGGTCTTAGATTTGAGAAAAGAATCATATACGGCTCGGATGTTAAGTAAGTTCTGGACACCCCTGACATACAACAAAACCTATACTTGATAATTATAGGCAAATGAGGAGGATCATGCAGGAGCGCATGCGCAGGACAAGAATGATAACAGGTCGAAGACCCCTTCCACCACCGCAGAAACCGTGCAATCGGATGATTCTTTGTTGAACACGTTTCACTACAGGATCGCGTAAGCGAAATTATGGTAGAACAATCGACGGTGACGCCTATACCGACGCCGACGCTGAATGTACGATATGCTGTAAGTTCAATATTCTGTTACGCCTCACGGCACAGGCAATCAAAATCATTCCAACGTGCCGTAAGCTAACTCATTCCATCATTTTGTGAAGTGTGTGAGTAATCTGTCTTTCAAGCAGAGAGGTAGTCCACCCGCACAACGCCGAACTTGGGACCGGGTGTGTACTGCAGCTTACTTCATGGCGCTGTCAGTAGCTACAGTAAGCAGATTAATCCAGTCTACACCCTCCTATCCCAGTTTTATGGATTATTTAAAGACGCTTTGCAAGATCGTGACGGCAGAGCGTCGGATGAATTGGAAGGGATCAAGAAGTAAGTGGTAGAGTCTGTTTCGTAGCACCGAGAGAAACCTCTGTCAGAATATATGTGTCCCCATCGAGACTCGAACCAAACAATTCCCGAATACGAGTCTAAAACGTTGCCTCCAGACCAGCCTGTTCTGTAAATTCCCGTCCATTTACTTTAAGGTCTTATAATATTTAAACATTACATTTTCGTTACTAGAAATCTAAGGAGAGAGACAACTACAAAAACCTAAGCATAGATGGGATGATGATATCAAAATGGAAATATTGTATCTTCTGGGGTATAACGTCGTGCAATCCGTTAGAAGTTAACCGAAGTTTCGGAGCAACATACCGCCTCTATCTTCGGGGTCCAAGAATAAGCTATGCAACAATCCCGCGTGAAAGCAAACAGCTTTCAATAATAGTTTCTTGCGTGGATTATTCTTTGACCCTGAAGATGGAGGCGACATTTTCCGCCGAAATATCGGTTAACTTCTAACGGACTACACGTTCTTATATCCCAGAATATACAACATTTCCGTTTTAATATCATCATCCCATTTATGCTTAGGTTTTTGTAGTTGTCCCTTTCCTTAGATTTCTAGTAACGAAAATGTAATGTTGAACTGAGGGAGCGCCCCTGTGTACAGCCATGATTACACCGCCTCCAGGCAGAAGTTCATATTTCAGCCGGAAATTGCCGGTATCGACCGCCGCTACACAAAGGTGACACATCACTGCGACAACGATGCCACATCAAAGACTTAATTATGCCTTTCCCTCCGGAGTGAATGCCACATCACTGCGATGAAATTCCGGTACGGAGCCGTTTCCGGTGACGTAGTGATGACTAGTTTCCGCGGGCATGGACCACGTACCGAGGTGGGGCCGAACTAGTGGGGGCACGACGCGATATTGCCCTAGTGCTGGGTCTGCTCGTTTGTACAAGTATGCGTGCTTCTCACGGCAGGGGTTACCTACCTACCCACCCACCTACATACATACGTACCTACCCATCTATCCATCCATCCATCGATATATATATATATCCATTTATCGGTCTATCCACCTATCTATCTATCTATCCATCCATTTATCGATCTATCGATCTACTATCTATCTATGGTTCTACAGCCCTTTGTTCGGACATCGGCCACTTTTTCAGTGTCTTAATCTCATACACAGTCGGTAGGACTCCTTGGTCTGGGGATCAGCCCCTCGCATGGCGCTACCTACATGCAGAACAACGCAAACAGAATAAACGCACACAAACACAGACTGGAAAAGAGGCTACGTTCCAAAGGTCTGTACGGTCATACAGAGAAAGAGTCCTTAATCACAACAACCTGTACATCTGATGATGGCCGGTTAGGCCCAAACGTGTAGTGTTAATAAAGAGAAGAAGATGGGAGTATGTTAACCGACGTTGCACACAAACGGCAGAAAAGTAGAAGCGAAGTCAGTGTTGTGAATATTGGCCAATGGAAGAAGAACAGCAAACAGAGTTGAGAGTGACTACCTGATGAAGGCCAAAAACAGTGGCCGAAAAATGTCGTAATTGTAGAAACTGTACAGTTCTCATCCTCCTCCGTAGCCTTTAGTCCATATGCGAACTATACCGACCGAGCAACTGCCACTTGTAGGCGAAGTTGGTGCCAACTTCTGCGGACAGAGGGTGTCGCGTGGTCAGCACGACGGATTCCCACGGCCGTTAATCTCGGTTTTCTAGACCGGCTATAGTTATCATTTTTTTGTCCTTCGCACTACAGCCCCAGTGGGCCTAGGCCTACCTCCATGAACGCCGTTCACTTCGGATAGCTATCATAGAACTATACATATATTGTGAGACTGAAACTGAATTTAAAGAAACTGTATTATGTCTCGAGACACCCGGTCCACCGAAATACATTCGTATGGAACGCTTTCTTCAACTTAAACATTTTAATGACCCCAATAGCCACAATGGCGAAGGGCACTAATGAAGCAGAGAAGAGGTGGTTCTTTTCTGTTAATTAATGACAATGGGAAAACGAGAGAGCATAGAATAATTACGGCATAACTTATGAAACAATTACAGGCTCATTTATAACGTAATTAGAGTTGATTATTTTTTATATTGTGTATTGTATGAATGTAGGTAATTAATTAGCGTGGATCGGCCTCAGCAGGACAATATCGGTCCATAGCAACGTGCTGTGTTCAGTAGATAGCACTGTGTAGTTCGCGAATGTTCCAGAAGCCTTCTTCCCTGTCTCTTCTTCTTCATCCATTGTTTCTCTCTCTCTAATGTTCCCATTTTCTCTCTTTCCTTAATTTCTTCCTTACATAATTCATTTTCTTCTTTATCTTTCTTAACTATTCCCTCTTTTTTCTCCCCCTTGGCACTAGAGCCCCAGTGGGCCTAGGCCTACCTCCATAAACTTCTCCGTTCACTTCGGTTTTTCTAGATCTTACACATTCGGTAGGACTTCTTGGGCGGGTGATCAGCTCGTCGCAATGGCCCTACCTGTACACAAACACACAAAAACGCACACACACAAACTAAGCATCCATGCACTGAGTGGGATTTGAACCATGATCCCGGCTTCCGAGCGAGGGAAGACAGTACATGACAGAACGCTCGGCTACCGTGACAGGCTAACTATTCCCTCTGCCCTGCATTTATTGCTCATTATCTCATTTTTTGTTTCTTTCCTTCTTTATCAACTTCCTTTTCTTACTCCATCCTTTCCGTCTTTCTCCTTTCGGATCCTTTCAATATTCTCATCCTCCATTTCCTCATTCCTCCACCCTTTTATCTTTTTCCGTTGTCTTTATTTTTTTCTTTCATTCCGGGGATAGCTCAGTCGGTATAGCGACTGGCTACGGGTTGGACGACCAAGGGATCGGGGTTTGAGTCTCGGTAAATGCAAGAATTTCCACTTCTCCATGTCGTCCAGACAGGTTCCGGGGCCCAATCATCCTCCTATTCAATGGGTAGCGAGGGTAAAGCTGCCGGGGCGTGGAGCTATACTTCCACTCCCCCACACGTCTTCATGGCGTAGTGCTAAATTAGTTAAGCATAGTGACAACTTTATCTTTACCTTCTTCGACTCTACCTTCCTTTCCTTCGTACATATTTTCCTTCTTGTGTCCTTCCTTTCGTTACTTGATTCTTCCATTCTTTCTTCCCCCTCCTCCAGCCTTCATCCATACATATTTTATATCTTCTATTTCTTTTTCTTGTCTGCATTTCCTTACTTGCATCCTACTTCCTTTTCTTTTGCATCATTCTTTCTTTCCGTTCTGCCCACCAACCTTCATTTAAATTTCCATTTTTACAGCTTTCCTTTTTTCCATCCTTTCTTCTTATCTACTTCTGTTTCCTGTCCTCCCGTCTTCAACTCCTTGTATCTCTTCCTTGTTCCTACCATTATTCGCACCGCCCTTCCTCAGTTTCTTCGTCTCACACTATACATCCTCCAATTAGCGGAACATTTTCACGCATTCCGTAACCCCCGGAGGACCACATAAATACCAACAGTGTCCTGCCGAACACAATGCTCACTTAGCCCTCATGACTGCCTTTGCGAAGTACAATCCCGGGAGCAAGCACCACATTACTCAGATCTGTAGGGGGGCTTATATGCATGCTATACGGCTCTGGAAAATGGCAAGTGTTTAGCTACTCTCAGCGGCGGTTTTTACCCCAGAGGTTAAATCCTTGTTAGCTACGTATTTCGTAGCGAATTATGTGGACCGTAGAGCTGATCCTAACACGGTGATAAGTTCGAGATATCCTTCCAGGAGTCAATTCCCAGTCTTACGGTCTTACGAATCTCAATGCAGCAACCACAATTAGGAGCAGGCAGTACAAGTCGCACAGTCTCCTGGTTATGAGACAGAGGATGTTTAGTTCCAGCTGCAACAATTTGTGCATTAGTTTAAACGCTGTGCTACATCGCGTGGCAACTCCACCACACACTGACAGCACAGATGTCACGCGCACGAGAGGACAATGCACCAGGACAAGCCGGGAGACTATGCAAGAACGTATCAATACGTCCAATGTTACATTAGACGGAAACAGAACGGAAAACAGAAAAATAGGGCCTGAAATAATGGAAGAAAGGAAATAGATCTGCTGAAAGAAAGTAAATGAGACAAAGATGGAGAAGAGATACGTTAAAAGAAACGAGAAACCAAGATACGAAGAAAGAGAAAAAGGAAGGGACGATAAAAAGTGAAAGAAAAGAGGGAGAATAAACACGTTCCCACGGAAACGATCTGAGCAACGTCTCCAGAGCAACGAATCAACATGCAACAATAGGTACTGTTGGAAACTGTTTTCTACGGTTGGTCCGTGCCGCGGGGTTATAAGCGGGACAAGCTGAACTAAACTCAAAGTCGAACCCGTCGAATTCTCCACCGTGACCCTACGAGTCGTAAGAGGCGACGATACGGAAAGTCTCAAATTTGAGACATGGTCGTGAATATCAAGGAACTCTGACCCGAGAAAGACTGCGCTGGTAAGGGCTAGCAGCATATACAAAACGGAGACCCGTCATCTCGTCAGAGAGGGCGCCCCACAAAAAACAAGAAAGTTACTGTCAAACAGTAACAAATATCTGGTCATTAGCCCTAGATGGGGCTCGACACCAAGACTTACTGACTGACTAACCGTGAGTCGCATTGTGACTTTGACTTTTAGTTTATTTAAGTTGGAAGGGAGGCACCATTCAGAGAGGACTTGAATCCGGAAGTAGAAGAGCTATTATTAGAAGCCGTTACCAGGATACTAGTGGAGACTGTAACAGACTGAGAACACTAGTCTGTGCTCTCTAGTAATCTGTGAAGTGTGGTGATCAGCGATGGTGCTATAATTACATGTAATTACAAGTTGTGTGTTAAAGTGGCCAATAAATCTAATATCCAAGCAAACACCCGTCTTTAGTCACTTTTATATGTGACAATATACCTGCAGAAGCAGAGGAAGAAGTAAAATATAAATAAAAACTCCATGACCTGTAGTCCGCTATCAAACTATATCGACCGATCGACCGCCGCTTGTGGGCGAAGTTAGTGCCAACTCTTGCGGATATAGTGTCGCATGGTCAGCGCAACGAATCCCCACGACAGTTAATCTCGGTTTCTTAGACCGGCGGAACTATTTCTTTGAAATAGCTACTCAATTATCCTCACGAGGCTGAGTGGACCCCGTTCCAGACTCTCAACTTCTCACAAAAATCTGGTAGCGCCGAGAATCGAACCCGGGACCTCTGGATCTGTAGCCAGGAACTGTGACTAGACAATAGAGGAAGAGAAAACTGGAGGAGAGACAATTAAAGATGAAAATAACTGAAACAGAGACAGAACAAACCGAGAAGTGATTAGCTAAATAGAGAAAGTAAGAAAGAAGACAGAAAGCAAAACGATACGGAAAACGAACAAAGGAACTAAGAACTGCATTTGTATGCGTTCCTTATGCCTTAGGTAGGTAGTACTTCTCCTCACGTCCCTAACGATCGATTGTCGAATGCCAGTAAGGCTGCAGCGGTGCCATGTTCATCACGGCCCATAGTGGCCGGCATTCCCCTATCCGGCGTGACGTACCGTTCAGACTAATGGGCCGTGAGTCCTCAGAGACTGTCTCAACGAACATCTCAGACTGCAATAACCTCACGCTGCCGGCCATTTGTGAGAAACGTTTGTTATAAGATTCTGAAGGGCTCTGATGAAGGTGTGTAATATCTGAATTTCTCACGGAGGCTCAGCTGATAAAATGTTCTCGGGCTATCAGCTGACGTTTCAGGGACCGCCTCTGCCGCCGTCTTCAATGTCTGACATCCCAAGAAGTTTCCAAACACTGGTGTATAACTCTCGGGATTACTGGGATAATTTCGTCTGTCCTGTGGTACCAACACGAGGAAAACAAATTTTCCCACTCAATCTACATTTGTTTCTCTTGTGTTGGTACCATGCAGAGAATTTCGTCTGTCCAGTGATGACTTTTATTCTGATAGTACAAGACCTCATTTTTTTTCGCTTAGTCGGGGTGGAGTCCAGCTGGGTCCACTCGGTACGGCGGCCACTGATTGGCCTATTGTACCTGTCCCGGGTGATTATGATGATGAAGAATCTGGTGGAATGAAGATTGGCAGGGGAAACCGAAGTACCCGGAGAAAACCCACCCCAGCGCCACTTTGTCCATGACAAATCTCACTTGACCAGACCCCGGGATCGAACCCGGACCGCCGCGGTGGGAAGCCAGCGACTAACCGCTTGAGCTATGGAGCGGCCTTACAAGACCTTATACGTGTGAGTTTTAATTATTTTAATATTTTGTCTTAGCTCTCGCAGGCGGTTTGTGCTGTGCTTGGCTTGTATACCCTATCTTGGTGCTGGTACAGGTGTCCGGAGATAGGGACTAGCTCAACTGACTGGGCCCAACTGAACAGGTTCCACCTGAAGACGGAGATAGAATCCAGTCTCCGAAACGTTATATGCTTTAGATAAAAAAAATAACAGTAAGATGGATAATGTCCAAAAACATACTATCTGTACTAATGTACCATCGTCACAAACTTTTAGATCTTATTTAAATAAAAAATGCCATGAACATAAGCAATATTAGCACCCCAGTTAATTTCTATTACCTCTTGGATAGCCACAGCGTTGCGTTAAGTATAACATGGCTTACCTCGTGACAGAGTGCACACAATATTAAAACGAGCTCTGATCGGAATTTTCTCCTCGGTGAACGTCATAGCTGGTGTAATTTACGAACTAATGAGGCTTCAATAACAAATAAAACTGCATCAGTCGGAGACAAGGTTACGAATCGGTGAAAATATTGACATAAAACCTTGGTATTAAAACGCGAAGGAAAAACACCAATATGTAGATACATGTAGATACATGCATAGATACGAGGATAACATTAAAATCGATCTAAAAAAACTGTCACGAGAAGATGTGTGCTGTATTGGCGAGCTCCTGTGAAGACAGCTACAACTTTCGATCACACATGCCATAAATTTATACTTTTTTCTCTCTAGTACTCATCTACGTACATTAAAGATTTTATGACTGAGTGTATCTCGCTTAACCGCCGAGAAACGTGAAGACCTGCATTACCTAGAGTGTAACAGGTTCAGCTTGTGAATAGAATATCAAAGTTCCTATTTACATCTGACAGCTTGATCGCTAAGACTAATTCTACGGATCGGAGCCCTTCCCAGAAATTCACTGCCTCGCTCAGGACCCGATTCTAGAAGGGGAAGGTAAATTTAACACATATTCTTACACACCGATGGTTTTAGATCTTTAAAACGGATCGGTTCGTCAATCGGGCCGCGTAAATCGTAAGCTTATACTTTTCGATCAACCTCCTCTTTTCAGGGTTTCCGTCCAAAATTCTCTATGCATTTCTGATCTCTTCTACAGCCCTTTTGTTGGACTTTGGCCGCTTTTCTCAGTTTCTTACTCCCATACACAGACGGTAGGAATCCTTGGAGGGGGGATCAGGCCATCGCAAGGCCGCTACGTACATACAGAACAACACAAACACAGAGTAAGCGCACATAGACAGTCATGCTTTCAATGGTATTCGAACCCACGATCCCAGTGTTCGAGCGCGCGGCCACTGTTACCGATAACGGCGCAATCAGTCTCACAGACTATTTATCGTTGGATAATAGGATGATTAATTGTAAATGATGTGAGAGGAAGCGGTCGTGGCCTACTTGAACAGGCTAGGCCAGCATTCGCCTTGAGGGACTGAGTAAAGCCATGAGTTACCTCAGCCAGGATAATCCCCCCCCCCGACGAAATTTGAACCTCGTACCTCCCGTACCTCGTACAAATGAGAGCGGTTATCGGCTTAACCGCCTTGTACGCTCCGTCTATTTCGGAGTCATTGTTGTGGACACCCCAAATAAATAAGAGGATACAACTCATGTACACAAAATTCTGGTTTGAAATCCGCTTTGAAAGAATTCACGTGGGGAACCATCAAGAAAATCAATTTATTCTTTAAGAATATTGTGACGTACTGATCCACTGCTAAGCAACGGCTTGATGAACATGTTTCCGCGGAGACATATTCTGGGTATACAGCCCGTTACTATGTAATGCCCACAGAAATATGTAACAACAATGAAAGGTGTTTTCTATATGGTCCACGCCGAGAATGTTTGCTAGGCAACTGCGTGGCAACACGGCTCTACAACAATAGAGGGGCTGTGTTTTCTGTGTTGCGTGGTCCGTGCCGCGACATTATAAGGGAGACAATTTGAATGAGTAGTCAGTCTTCTCGTCAGAGACGATGTACATAAGGACTATTACCGCAAGGGTTCAGTTGATGGGAAAAAATCTCTGGTTGTGGGTCTCAAGGGGCTTGACGCAAAGACAAACTGATTGGAGGTAAACCGCCAGTCGTAAAGTAACTTTGACTCTGAGTAGTCAGTTCTCGGTAGGAGAAGATTTAGTGTGTGATTAGAAACGGTTTTAATTCCGTTGCCAGGATACGACTAGTGAAGACTCGGAATCCTGTAACGATGAACTGTAAATTGTGTAAATAAGCGAGAGCTATATTGCTTGTACGTACAAGTTGACTGTAAAAGAAGATGTCAATAAATCAAATAATCCGATCCAGAACCCACTATTATTAGTCACGGAACCCCGGATATGTGACACTATTACAAAATCAACGAAAGTTAAAGAAAATTAAAACTATCTGCTACGTAAGGCCTCGTTCCGCTGCCAGCTGTTTTATGTTAAATGTATCGCGGGCCAAAGGCTTCGCAACTAAGATGACAGGTTCCATTCACTGTCTTGAACTTATCTGGAAGGGCCGTGAAACAAATTGGACGGTAGTGACATCTATGAGACATTGATTGATTGTGCTGGTCTGAATATGTCGGTCTTAACAAGAATTATTTCCTGTTATGTGTCATAAAACCACCGTTGGAACTGAACACGAAATTATTACAAACGTAAAGAAATTTTACGTATTATAGGACATGAACCTCCTTCTTGAAAGTTGTCACAACATCATACGAATGTAATAAGTTTCATATGCTTATCGAGTTAAGGCAAGACAGGACTATAAATAACACATAAACTTCACTTCATAACTCACAAGAATATACACATCTCCATTACAAAGTCCAGTAGGTTAATGATGTTTGGGGAAACACGAATACAGCAAGGACTTTTTATGGAAAGAATCATATGCATAAATCAAGTGTAAGGGGCAAAATTCAAGAGTATTTTATCCATATCCTTTCCTTATTTTGAAAAAAAAAAGAAATAAAAGTAGCTTACGAGATTACACTGCTGTCTGTAATCCCCCTTCCATCAACTTCTGAATCTGAACCAATATTTATTAAATTTGGTACGTATATCATGGCACCTAAACCCATCTAAAAGGCATACATCATAAATGCCCCTCACCAGTCTGTTTGCATGTGTACGTTGCTAGGCAACGGATATGTAAAAAAAAGGTTACACCGGCGTGGTGCTTAATTAACCATGAGGACAACTTTACCTTCATATCCATGAACAATAGCAGAAATACTATGAAATTACTTACTGTACTAAGATTCTGATATTATGGTGGACGAGTGAGGTTCTGTAGCGCCGACAGAGACAGAGCTATGACCTTACGACGTTGCGATATCTTTCACTTGAATTTGACCGCTGTACGTCTGACAACATATGTACGCATAATGTGAGCTCGCGGCTTGGCAGTACGATATAGAAACTCAGTATTCACCAACAAAAATGAATCTGAAAAGACGCATGCACAAAACCTAACAACTACACTTGTCTGCTAATGCTTGTGTGCTGTGTTTTGTTTGAACGTGTTTATGTGTGTTATTTGTCTGTTGTCTTATTGTAGTACCACTGCCACCGCGTGAAAACCCATTTGCAGTTAAAATAATTACTTACTCATGGAGCTGAGCCCTTCTGGAGGAGCCGCTAATTGTGCAGCTACTCAAGATTTTCCCAGCATTTTATGGAACCTGAAGGTTCATTACCGTGTTCACAAGAGCCCTCCACTAGTCCCTATCCTGAGCCAGATCTATCTAATCCATAACATCCCTTCCTATCTCTCTAAGATCCATTTTAATATTGTCCACCCACCTACGCTTTGGTCTTCCCTGTGGTCTCTTTCCTTCTGGCTTTCCCACCAACATCCTATACGCATTCCTCGTCTCCCCCACTCGTGCTACATGACCTGCCACCTCATCCTCCTTGACTTGATCATTCTAATTATAGCAGTTATAATAATAATAATCATAATAACAATAATAATAAAACTTAAATCCTCGATCTTCTATTTTTAATAACTTGTGGCCGTGAGGTATAAGGCATAAATTGTCTTCACCCGTTCAAACAATGGGCTCGTGGGTTCGAATCCCGCTTGATACATGGATGTCTGCCCGGATTTCTTCCGTTTTTGTTGTCCTGTGTAGGTGGCGGGCCCTACAATAAGGCTGATCCCTACACCAAGGAGCCCTACAGACTATAATATATAATTCCATATTCATTCTAATGGGAAACAGGCCAGAGTGCCTAATGCGAAAGGAAGAAAAGGAAGGTACTATATTTTGCACAAAAAATATATCAAATTGTTCATACGACGAGAAAGAGGGACAGAGAGAGAGAGAATCATTCCACGTAACAATTCTCGTAACTGGGTAGCTGACAGCCATACAGAGTCTCGTTTGGGTCCTATTACAGAGAATTATTTCTGCAGAAAGCAAAGTTCGTTCGTTCCAGTCTCCATTTCTCGGCGTAATTACGTGTTCTGATCTGTAGCGAGCAGCAACAACGTGTTCTGATCTGTAGCGAGCAACAACAACGTGTTCTGATCTGTAGCGAGCAGCAACGTCGTGTTCTGATCTGTAGCGAGCAGCAACAACATGTTCTGATCTGTAGCGAGCAGCAGCAACGTGTTCTGATCTGTAGCGAGCAGCAACAACGTGGACGCAGAGGACATGGAACAAGCTGAATCCAGTAGCCAACTGCAGAAGCTGCAGATGGAAATGGAAATCGGACTAAAGCAATGCGCTACAGGAACTAAGCAGTGACAATGAGGGCCAAGTTGTTCCCCTGTATCCTCACCGGCTGGTACAAATCACCCCACCAAGGCATAACATCAAGTAGACGAGATATTTCCGTCTGTATTTCTTGTGTTCTATGAACAAAGAGTATGTTTTCTCAAGACATTCTAATATCATCACAGAGTAAATACACAGCATAGCAATTTATAATCTTAACAGTATGCATCCTGTTGTGTGTTATGAACAAGGTATATAAAGGTATGCAGTCTATACAACAATATTCTGTATTTAAAAAACAAATACTATTGTATCAATATTTGTTTCTATTGAAATGGAAAAAAATGTTGACACAATAGTATTTCTTTGTTTTTTAAATACAGAATATAGGGCCGCGCCATAGCTCAAGCGGTTAGTCCCTGGTTTCCCACCGCGGCGGCCCGGGGTTCGATCCCGGGTCTGGTGAAGTGGGATTTGAGGTGGACAAAATGGCGCTGGGGCAGGTTTACCCCGAGCACTTCGGTTTCCCCTGCCAATCTTCATTCCACCAATTTCTCCACAATCACCCTCACCTATCATCTGAGGCTGGTACAATAGGCCAGAAGTGGCTGCAGTACAAGGGACTTAGTCCCACCCCACTAGCAATAAAAAATAACAGAATACTGTGTAGACTGCGTACTTTCATATACTGCCGCCTATTTCGCAGGCCATGAGACAAGAAACTGTGTGGGTTTCGGATTTGGCGAATATGTTTATTGGACAATCACTCTTTACACTCGCTAATGCATGCAATTGCATTGAGTTTCCAGCAGAGAAGTTCTACGACTAACTTGTGTGATATAACGCCGTCTTTTTTTTTCTTTGGCACTGCAGCCCCAGTGGGCCTAGGCCTACCTCTATGAACCCTCCGTTCACTTCGGTTTTTCTAGATATTACACATGCGGTAGGTCTCCTTGGGTGAGTGATCAGCTCGTCGCAAGGCCTCTACCTGTAGACAAACACAGAAAAACGCGCACAAACATCCATGCCCTGAGTGGGATTCGAACCCACGATCCCGGCTTCCGAGCGAGCGAAGACAGTGCACGCCTTAGACCACTCGGCTACCGTGACCGGGCTATAACGCCGTGTAGTCCATAAAAATTCAATTGATATTTAGGAGGAATATCACTTCCATCTTCAAGGTCTTAGAATAAGCCCAGAAGATGGTTTTGCTTGTCATTTAATGTCTTGCCGGTCACGGTATCCGAGCGGTCTAATGCGTGTACTGTCTTCGCTCGCTCGGAAGCCGGGATCGTGGGTTCGGATCTGTTTCCTGTGAGGTACGAACTGAATTCTTATAGAGTTAGTAGAGAGTCCGTCGAGTGTAACAATTTGTAGGTCACTTTTTTAATATAACTTCTGCCTTACATGTTTCGGTTTGATACAACCATCATCAGAGGCACTTGCTATAACTATGGAAACACTGTCGTTGTTTATGATGTTCACAGTTATATTTGTCGTGTAGACGCTGCTACAATATGCTGACGTGTAAAAGCACAAAACTTACTAAGATAGTTGAGTACACTATCAAGTTCTTACTTTTCATCCGAAACTGTTTTAAGTTAAAACGCTAAATGTTAAAATATTTAATCTAAAATGCTGAATTCCTCCTTGTTAGTTCATCCCGAAGATGGGAGACGTCAGCTTGAAGTTGTATGGCTTATGGTTCGATGTTTCTTATGTGC
>NW_019727400.1:1278828-1329602 GCF_002891405.2 Cryptotermes secundus | reverse complement strand
TACATTGCCGGTCACGGTAGCCGAGCGGTCTAGGGCATGTACTGTCTTCGCTCGCTCTGAAGCCGGGATCGTGGGTTCGGATCTGTTTCCTGTGAGGTACGAACTGAATTCTTATATATTATTCTTATACACTGCCGGTCACAGTTGCCGAGCGGCCTGAGGCATGTACTGTCTTCTGTCGCTCGGAAGGGATCGTGGGTTCGAATCCTACACAAGGCATAGATATTTAGTATGTGTATGTGTTTATTCTGTGTTTGTGTTGTCCTGTGTTTAGGTAGAGGCCTTGCGACGGGCTGATCAATCGTTCAAGGAGTCCTACCGCCTGTAAAATGATGAAGAAACTGAGAAATCAGCCCTGTGCTTCAAATTTGGAGCAAGAGGAAAGAGAAAATAATCGAACCGAACATACTGTCTCGATATGTAAATTACAAATAATTAAATTGTGTATGTTCCATTTCAGACATATGTTTTGTATGGTGGATGGACGTTTAATGAAGCGCTGGGGAAAATAACAGACGCCGTCACGCGATGTAATGCCTGTAGTGTTGATGTCCTCTGTTAATAATGAATTTGAAGCTGCCATCAAAGAACACAAACAAAACAAAAGAAAAAAAAGGAGGGCTGCGAGGACGTATGTAACGCGTTTTGAAACCCTTTACATATATAATTACACTTAACTTAATGTCACTCCGTAAATTGAGTATGTGAGTGGGAAATTAAGCACCGGCTACGAGCAATGAACTCAGATGTGGCCCGTATTAGAAGCTACGATATTAGCGTTTGCCCGGAGGACTGAAGAAACGGTCTTTGTGTCAGGATTTGAACTCGGCAGTTCCGGCATACGAATGAGGAGAGCTAATCATCAGCCTGCATGAGGAGTGATGATTCTATGACGTAAAGACAGAAATAACCCGGCAGATACCCGAAGCTGAAGCCTCGGGCCTGCAACTTTACTTGTCGATGCTGAGGATGTACCAGTTCTGCTGCCCTGAAGGACCAGTGAGCTCGCAATTGTGTGACTGCCACTATATGAATTCGAGAGGTGTACAGGAGGAGATGAGAAGACGAAGAAAAGGAAATGGGAAGAAAATAATGAATTAAGGACAAAAGAAGCAAAATAGAAGAGGAAGAGAAGTATATATGTGGAAGGAGGAACAAATGAATAATAAAAGAAAGAGGGAAGCCAGAGAAAGTGCACGGAGCCCTTCTTAAGAAGCCGCTAGTCGCTCAGCTACTGAAGAATTTCCCAAAATTATACGGAACCCAAAGGTTCATTACTGAAAGTCCTCTCCACTGGTCCCTATCCTGAGCCAGATCAATCCAGTTCATACCATTCCATCCTATCTCTCTGACACCCATTTTAGTATTATCTTCCCACTTACGTCTAGATCTTCCTAATTGGCTCATTCTTTCTGGCTCTTCAATCAAGAAAGAGTAATAAAAAGGAAAAGGAAAATGAGGATGAGGGATTAGGAACAGGAGAAGAAGAGAGGAAAGGAGGAAAAATGAAAAAGTGAAGGAATAGAGGAGATAAAAGTAAAAAGGTAAAGTTGTCTCTGCGTGTAATTAATTAAGCCCCAAGCCATGAAGATGTATAACAGAGTGGCTGTATAGCTCCAACTTTCTTGACCTCGGCACTAAATGCAGGTGAGTAATCCGCTTCACGTCCCAGCCGCTTTACCTCCGGGAGGACGAGAAGATATTGTGACGTATTGCGCTATGGAGGACATCCCCTCCCCCGCCAGCGGTGACGTAACAACATCGGAGCGCTGTCGCTACTACGGTAACAGGCCAGTCAACACTCCGCCCCCTCCCCCGCGGTTGCTATGCAGCAGTAAAGAACTCTCGACAGTGTTGCCCAGCAACACTTGTAAACACGGAGACCAGGCAACAAGGAAGCGAGGCGTTCTCCCATTGTCCGGCTGAGGGTTTATAAGAGAACTACACTGCCTAAGGAGTCAGTTGAAATATAGCAGCAGTCGCGGAAAAAAGACCCGAAAGCGTGGTTAGACGGTTTGATGTGATAAATTGTGATACTGCAGATGGCAGTAGTAACGGTGAGAGTGTAAATTGTGTGATTGTAAGAGCGAGTGGAATAAATTCGCTTGATCAATACGGCGTAAATTTATTTGTCGCGTGACATATGCCCAACACGTGACAATATGGTAAAAGAGACGAAAGTGGGGAGAAGGATATAGAGGAATACATTTGACGAAAAGACGCGAAGCAAAGAGGAAAGCTGTAGGAACAAGGAACGTGTGCGTGTTGGGTATATGTAACGCGACAAGTAACTTCACGCCGTATTGGATATAGCGAACTTATTGAACGCTCGCTCTCACAATTACACCACTACTGCCATCTGCAGTATCACAATTACTTCTCCTGCTTCCAGTCACTCCGGCGAATGATAGACTGCAATTTCTCCTGTTATGTAGCTTCCGCACTGACAACACAGAAAACAGTTACGTGATAGCTACCACTGTTGCGTAACGTCGTGTTTACAGGCGTTGCTAGGGAACGGTGCCGAGAGTTGTTTATTGCTGCGTGGTAACCGCGGTGTCCCCTGTTACGTCACAATGGGAAGTGCTGTTACGTCACCGCGGGGGAGTGGGGCGGAGTGTTGGCTGGCCTGTTACGGTAGCAGCAGCAGTTGCTCCGATGCTGTTACGTCACCTCTGGAGGGGGGTGTCCTGCATAGTGCAAATACGTCACACTATTAAGAGGACAATAAAAGGACTGTGATCTTCTGCGTGTAGTTTCGTAGGTAGATAACAGTGTTTCGAGGAACCTGCTCCTTCCACCTTCAAGGTATATGATTCAGTAGATTAATTTGAAACGTTTATATCTACCAGACTATACGGAATCATATCACAAACAAACAAAACAAACTCCGTGACCTGTAGCCCGCAATCGAACTATACCGACCGACCCACCGCCGCTTGTCGGCGTAGTGCCAACTTTAGCGGATAGAGGGTGCCACGTGGTCAGCACAACGGATCCCCACAGTGGTTAATCTCGGTTTTCTAGCCCGGAGCCGCTATTTCCTTGAAATATCTCTTCAATTATCCTCATGAGGCTGAGTGGACCCTGTTCCAGACCCATTACTTCTCAGAAAATCTGGTAGCGCCGGGAATCGAACCCGGGACTTCTGAATCTGTGGGAAGGAACTTACATCACAGAAGATAGTAATCTTCATAAGTTCGCTAGAATCCAGAATCTCACGAGGAAAGAAAATTTGCCTTTATTTTGTGTCCATAAGTGTATTGATCAAGCCACAAGCACGCAACAACTCATGGCTCGTGTGTCTCAAGGGAGATGGGCTTAAGCTATGTGTGTGTGCCACAAGGTGTCGCTTCAAAGCCAAATCAACCGGTGTCTGCAGACGACAAGTGGTTAGTCTGGAGGACAGTATAACCTAGCATGTACGTGTACACGAACCACTTCAAGGCACTACCAGAGAGAGCTTCCCTCAATCATAACTGATATGTGACCTATCATTTAGGTGAAGACATCTATTGTCTGGTTATCAACTGATCCTGGAATATGACGCACATCAACCTTGTACAAGTTTACCGGCGTTTCGGAGGAACCTATTGCCTTCATCTTCAGGATCAAAGAGTAAGCCAAAGCAAGCAGTATGTTGTAAGACTCGCTCTGCATGGTACTTGTTTCTTGCTGGTTACCGGCTTGGTTCAATTATCTATCCTGAAGATGGAAGCAGTAAGTTCCTTTGACTTGTACTCATCTTTAATTACCGCCGTTGAGGCTCAAATATGATTAATTCTTTAAGAAATTTGAATGTCAGTATGCTACACTAACTGAAGTATGTAAATGATTGATTAATTAACCGATTAATTAGTTCAATCAGGTGACTGTTTCACTATCCGGCTCATTAACATTTCCGCTAATTATCTCCCAATTGACTGGCTGGTTGTTTAGACGGTTAAATATCTATGTAAGATTTAAGATTTTCACAGCGGTGATTATGAAGAATGCCGTCTTCTGGCGATGTGACGCCGTGTAGATCTTGTATTATCCGACGTTTCGGAGGTATGTATCGCCTCCATCTTCTGGGTAGGAAAATCAGCAAGCGAGGAACCAGCGTGAGCAGGTAGCTGCAGACTGAAGATGGATGCGATACGTTCCGCCGAAACGTCAGTTCACACTATCTACACGGCGCCACATCCAAGAAGACGGCATTCTTCAATTAACTATCTGTTTAACTCCCCAAGAAATTACCTAAATAATCATATCAGATCAAATAAGAATATGGTGAACTGGCGAATTAATTAAACGACTATTTGAGTAACTAGTTAAGTAACCTAATAACCAACTCTCTAAATACATACCTGAATAACTAAGCAATTACTGGTGCTGTAAAACTAATTTTCTACTTAAAATGGTAATTAAATAACACATTATAAAACCACTTGTCAGATTCAAGCGAAATTCGGTGTGTGTAAGCTTCATACTTGGCTGCAGAGCGAATTTCATTTCTATCAATATTAGTATAATCTTTATTCATCACGAAACTGAAATCAGAATTTACCGAGTTCCAAGGCCGCGCCATAGCTCAAGCGGTTAGTCGCTGGCTTCCCATCGCGGCGGCCCGGGTTTGATCCCGGGTCTGGTCAAGTGGGATTTGGGGTGGATAAAGTGGGGCTGGGACAGGTTTTCTACGAGTACTTCGGTTTCCCCTGCCAATCCTAATTCCACCAATTGCTCCACAATCACCCTCACCTATCATCTGGGGTTGGTACAATAAGCAAGAAGTGGCCGCAGTACAAGGAACTTAGTCCCACCTCACTAGCAATAAAAAAATACTGGGAGTCCCACCCCACTAGCAATAAAAAATACTGAGTTCCACTCAATTCTTTTCCTTGTACAGAACCCGAAAGTTCATTCCCCACGTTCACAAGCGCGACATAAATCCAGTGCACACCATCCAATCCTATTCCCCTAAGATAAATTTTAATATCATGATCCCATCTATGCCTATATCTTCTAAGTGGTTACTTTCCTTCCAGTTTTCCTTCAAATGTCTGCATGAATATCTGTTCGGTTCCATGAGTGCTATGTGCCCTGCCCATTTCATCGTCCTTGGTTTGATCATCGTAATAATATTAATAGACTGATCCAAGGAAATATAATTTAAAACATGTAAAGTAAAGCTATCCTTGTAACAGGCCGTAGAGGCCCATGGGGTTGTGAGATGTTGATGTTCCCACATTTTCTAGACAGCCGGCTCATAGATAGTGGCAAGGTTGTCAGGTTTACGCGCCGGCGGGCCTTTACCCCCAAGAATATTCAGCCTCATTTCTGTTAGAGGCTGAGTCGACCCCAAGGCTATAGTGCGGCTGGAAGGCTTAAGTAAATTGAAAAAATCCACCTCATCGGGATTCGAGCCAGCGAAATTCCGGCTTGTAGCATAGTGCCTCAAGCAACTACGTGTTCAAAAAATAATATATTTGTTAATCACACGAAAAGTATTACATACCTCGGTCTGGTGTAATGAGAAATAATGAACCCTTGCAGTTGCGAACAGGGGACCCTAAGACACGTCCTTGGCACACCTGGTTCTTCGTATCTTTCTTCTTTCCTTCCTTTATTTGTCTACTTCCCCTCTCTATTTGTCTCGTTCCTTTCTTTATTCGACTCTTATTTCTGCTTCCCTATTTTTTTCATCTTCTGCTTCCACCTGTCATCCCTTTCCACTTTTATTTATTCCTTTCCCTCATTCTTCCACGCAGCTTTTGCTGTTTCTTTCGTTATTACTTCATTGTTTTTATCAAACTCATTTTACATAAAAGTCTAATTCTGTCCCTTTTGATAGCTGAGTCTGTATAGTGAGTGGCTAAGGGCTGGACGACTAGGGAATTAGGGTCCCATGCCCAGGAGGGTCAAACAATATTTCTTTTCTCTGCAGCTTCCAGACCGGTTCTGGGCCCGCTCAGCCTCCTATCCAATGCGCACCTTTCCCCAGCAGCTGAGGCGTGAAGCTGACCATTCACTTCCATCCAGCTCTAAGGTTAAGAATTGTGGAGCTATGCCTCAACTTCCCCATACGTCTTCATGACATGGTGCTTAATTAAGTGAAGGTGAAGCTTGCCTTGTGCTTAATTAAGTGTCACATCAGGAATGCATATGGAGAGGTGGAGATATAGCTGCAGTATATCTTAACCATCGGCAGTAGACGCAGATGAGGGGCCAGCTTCCCGTTCCGGTAGGTGTATCCCCCCCAAAAATTAGACAGGAGCTGGATGGGTCCCAGTGCCAGTTGAGATGAGATGGCGAAATTAAGAATCTCTGCCCATGCAGGAAATCAGCCCGTAGATTATGGTACGCTAACCGCGACAAAGGACATTTAATTCGACAGGGTTCTCCTGCGTTAGACGTCGGCAGTGGTTTAAACCGCGTGGCGCCCCCGGTTTCTTTTATTTCCTGTGGCGCTACAGCCCCAATTTGGGCCTAGGCCTACCTCCATGAAACTCTCCGTTTCACTTCGGTTTACTAGATCTTACACATACGGTAGGACTCCTTGGATGGTTGATCAGCTCGTCGCAAGGCCTCTACCTGTAGACAAACACAGAAAAACGCACACAAATATCCATGCCCTGAGTGGGATTCGAACCCACGATCCCGGCTTCCGAGCGAGCGAAGACAATACATGACTTAGACCGCTCGGCTACCGTGACCGGCCCCACGGTTTCCTACCGATGCCTATTTTAGTGTAGGACCATGAACAGGTGGTGGAACAAGAAGGAAAAATACATGGAGCATTCTTAATATGCGATTCAGCGTAACGGAGCGAGATGAGCAATTTAAAGCAGAACCCTACTTCCAATACTCGTGTGGTACTAAAGGAAAATACAGTAACATGGGGATACGTCGTAGCGTAGTTGCAAGCCGCAAGGTCGCGGGTTTGTTTCCCCGATGAGGTTATTGGATTTTTCAACTGACCTAATTCTTCCAGCCGCACTATGGCCCTGGGGTTCAATCAGTCTCTAACACAAATGAGTACCAGGAATCTTCCTGGGGGTAAAGGGCAGCCAGCGCGTGAGGCTGAAAACCTCACCGCCATCTGTGAGCCGATCGTCTAGAAAATGTGGGAGCCTCGACGTCTCACAACCCTATGGGCTTCCTTGGCCTGTCAGAGGGATAGCTTGGCGCATAAGGCTGACAAACTCACCGCCATCTGTGAGCCTCAATGTCTCACAACCCTACGGGCCTCCAAGGACTGTTACAAGGATAGTTTTGCCTTTTTTACCTTTGCCATCAGTAACAGAAAATAATGTTACCAAAATCGTACCAAACTTCCTCTGAAGAATACTTCAATCGTCATTAGCAGCAACATCGGATATCAGGCCCAATGACCTGTTCCCTTAAAACTGTTATTTCCTTACATTAGCCCTTCAACATGATTTTGTTCTATGACGAAGGATGGCGTAGCAGTAACAGTCTAGAATCTTACGCGGCAGGTGCTCCATTCATATCCCGGCTAGGTCTCTGGATATCCTGAGGTTTTTGTGGTTTTCCTAAGTTCCTCCAGACAAATTGGGGAAGATACTGATTAGGCCGTGGCGGCTTGTCTCTAGATCCTTTCTGATCCTTCAGTAATTTACCATTTACTGATATCGTCGTAAAGAAACCTCCAGAAAGTATGCGACAACATCAGAAAAACTCTCTTTGGGAAAGACTTTTCTTTCCCTTCAAGACGTTCAGTCGATATATTTACAGAGCCTTGGGCCACCCTATCGATGTTATCGCGGATTCGACTTACTGGTCGAAGAAGCACGGACTTCGACCATCTTATTTATGGCCTATATAACGATGTCAATAATTCAGATCACAGCCAAAAGAAAAATGGGAGGATGCGGAACGAATCGGTTGTGATGTTACTTCAAGTACTATACCGCCCTCTACCTGGAGGGACTGAGGAATACCACGAAATTCTTCAAATCCGAATAGTCTTCGTCCTGACCGAGATTAGAAAGCGGTACCCCTCCAATACAAGTTGGGAAGCGTTAACGCTTCGGTCAACTTGCTCGGCTACACACATACATACACACATACTTACATATATAAACACAGCAACTGATCCACACATTTATTTCTTATTGCTAGTGGGGTGGGACTAAGTCCCTTGTACTGCGGTCACTTTTGGCCTATTGTATCAGCCCCAGATGATAGGTGAGGGTGATTGTGGAGCAATTGGTGGAACGAAGATTGGCAGGGGAAACCGAAGTACTTGGAGAAAACCCGCCCCAGCGCCACTTTGTCCACCACAAATCCCACTTGACCAGATACGGGATCGAACCCGGGCCGCAGCGATGGGAAGCCAGCGACTAACCGCTTGAGCTATGGCGCGGCCCTCACATATACATTACTAGTACACATACACTTACAAGACGTACATATACACAGATGTCCCAGGAGTAAAGGTCACAATATTCTTAGAGGTCACAGTGTCGGTCATTCTAAGCAAAATTGCATACGTACATATGCGCTATTCCGAACGGTTTCCGAGATATAGCTGTTTCACTGTACAGTTGCAAAACTGTTGCAGAAAAAAAGATCTATCACGTACTGATATTAGGGGAAGGATACAGACTGAGGGTACCTGAGAACACGGTGCTGAGGAATTTTGGATCTAGGGGAGAGGAGGCTATAGAAGTTGGACAAAAGGCTTGCAAGTTCTAGGCTTAGATTGCAGGATAATACTGAAATGAATCTTACGCAGGGTGTGAACTGGGAAGTATAATACTGTGACGTGAATGGCGGAAATTCCGCAGTCAGCATCAATGCACTTCGCAACTCGGTTGAGGACATGGCGTGTTGCTCGTCTGTACAGCGTACAGTGTACTGCACAGTGAAACAGCTCTATCTCGGAAACCGTTCGGAATAGAACACATGTACATATACCCTCTTTCTCAGACTGACAGCTACTATGATCTCCCAGAATATTCACCTTTCCTTCTAGAACAACCTGTGTACACTCGTTTATAAAACACGCAAGTTGTCTTTGTGCTTAATTAAACACCACGCCATAACGGCGTGTGGAAAGTAGAGGTACAGCTGCACTCTTCTTGGTGAGTGTTCAGCTTGACGCACCGGCCGCTTTACCTCATGGAAAGGGGCTACCAGTCGGTTTGGACGCTATGAAAAAAAATCTCTTTTCACTGCCGGGACTCGAAACCCCGCCGTCTAGCCCGTAGCTACGACGACTGAATTATCCTCGCTTTTTTATATACGTACATACATACATACATAAATACATTAGCACATACAACGATCCATACAGTCTACATTCACTTTGGCTGCAGAGCTCAGAAACAACAGTGCCGAAGCTGAACTCTGTATAATGCCGGTAACCATGGTCACTGTACGTAGACGGCTCTCACCGGCTGTTTTGTGGCTATAGATATGACAGAAAATCAATTATCGAGAGGTAGCCTGAAATAACAATTCAGGCCATTTTAAGTGGCGCTCTTCACAGAGCCGTGAGACTGACCTTCTGCGTGTATCTTGCTGTGTCTGTTTCAAGGTCAAAGGACTTCACACAAATTCGGTCCTATAGAATGCAATGAAACGATATTATTTCAAACAATGAGACCTGTTCGCCTTTAAAACTTCTCGTGTATTTGTTCAACCGTATTAATAACGCACTCGATATCTAACCTGAGCCAGATGAATCCAGTGTGTAATATTTTATGATCTACGTCTGTAAAAACCCACTTCAATAATGATTCAATAATTTCTCTACTTCCCATTGTGTGCTACATACTACGCCAATCTTATTCCCCTAGCTCTTGTCACTCTAATTACATAAAGAACGATGCATGCCTACAAACTGAAAGTTTCTCCCATATTTCTATCACTTCCCTTTCTTCTTGTCCCAAATATTTTTCTCATAGCTCTCTTCACAAACACCCCCTTAAAAACTATTGTGATATCGCAGTCTTGTAGGTAAACACCAGCGTTTCGGAAGGACTTGCTTCATTCATTTTCAAGGTCGGTTTGAAGGAGGAAGAAGCAAGTTTCATCGAAACGTCGGTATTAACCTACATAGCTACACAACCTCAAAACCCAGTAAACAACACTTTGAATATTCACCGCCCTGAAAACCTCAAAACTTGAAACGTCCGAAGTATATTGGTCATGTAGAACAATTGAACAAGTTCTGCATCTGGAGAACACAATGAGAGTTAATTTCAAATCATTATGATAAGGTACGAAATTGTAATTTGTAACTGTAAATTGTAAATAACGAATTAAACTCATTATACATATATGGTCCGTGTCGGTTTACATGGGACACTGAACTATTGCCACCACAACCACACTTCCCTCGACCAGCCATGATCCCTCCGTCACACCCCACGCGACTCAGACCGGAACAGAGGAAGTTCAGCGACGCTTGTACTACTTGTACTAGTGGCCACCTGGATACACCATCTGCCGATTAACACCAGTGACCTTGTAAAAGTACTTTTGATAGCGCATCACTGTCTGCTGACCCTGCTGCACCAGAATGGACAACAGCCTTCATTCTCCTCCTCCTGGGTTTTACCGAAATCTACATATTGCGACAAAATGGTTGGAAGCCGAAATAGCGGAGCAAGAACAGGCGGCAGTTGCTACGCAACGGTCATAAGCTACGCAACAGCCGGTAAAAACGATTATGGTGCGCCGTTTTCTGTGCGGTACTTAGATAGAGGTGGGTGGTCAGTTTCATGCCCCAGTTGCTTTACATCCCAAATAAAGAGCCCCCCTGTACTCATTCTAAAGGAGGCTGAATGGGCCCCAGGGGGATCTGGACGATGTGGAGAAGAGAAAAAAACTTTCCCCGGCCGTCCAACCAGCAGCTACACCATCTGAGCTATCCCGGCTCCTTCCCAGTAAATATAACTGTATAAAAGCGAAACCTGCACAAAAAAGAATGCCGTATTCTGGGATGTGGCGCTGTGTAGATATTGTGTTTTGGAGGATCGAATCGCCTTTATTTTCAGTGTAGAAAAATCCATGAGCGAGGAACCAGTGTGAGCAAGTGGCTGTTGGTGCTGGTTCCTCGCTCGCGGATTTTTACACCATGAAGATTGAGGCGATACGTTCCTCCGAAACGTCAGTTTACACAATATCTCCTCGGCGCCACATCCCAGAAGACGGCATTCTTCATAGTCATCGCCGTGAAAACCTCAAATCTTACATATTGCACAAAGAAATTTCTTGTAGCACTAAAAAGAGGGTTGAAGGGCTTGACTGATCAAAAGAAATATCACCGACTATAATCAAGAAAGCTCTTTGAGCCCACCTAATGGGCTTCTGGAGTCGCTAATGAAGTGAATGAATAGGAAAGGAGGTAAAGACAGTGTTCAATTGAGGTTAATTAACGGTTCTTACAACATGTTTTTGTTCTGCCTCAGCTCATCCCTCAGCTGCTTCGTTCCGGACCGAGTTACTCGGTCTGTCTGACTTGCGTCCCCCCCCCAACCCCACTGCATTACTTACAGCGGAATGATCGGACACTGAAACTTCATGCTATGAGGCTCAACAAATTTTCTTCCGCAAGTGTGTATAATAGGAGAGACTGTAAAATAGCTTTAACCTTTCATATTACTTACTCATGGAGCTGAACCCTTCTTGAGGAGCCGCTAATTTTGTAGCAGTTTATAGAACCCGAAGGTTCAATACCGTGTTCACAAGAGCCCTCCACTGGTCCCCATTCTGAGCCAGATCAGTCCAGTACATACCATCCCATCCTATCTCTCTGAGATCCATTTTAATATTGTCCACCCACCTACCCCTTGGTCTTCCCAGTGGTCTCCTTCCTTCGGGCTTTCCCACCAATATCGCATATGAATCCACAAGATCCGTCCAGGTCCGAGGCTTTTGGAACATTTTCGTAACAAACTTATGTTTACGATGAGTTCTAAGCCCCCCCCTAAGCTGGAGGACCAGCCATATCAGGAGAGCGTCTCCTCCATCCGCAACCTGAGGACGCGCCATGCCGTGGTTACAAGGGACCCACCTAACATGGACTTTCTGTTCACACGTTCGTTTTGTTTACAGCGTACGTATAAAAGAGCAGAACCATATTGCAGTGGTGGCTAGTGTATTAACAATTTCATTCACTTTTAACAGTAGAAATCAATGGATGTGCGGTTGAACCTCCTGGTGCCTAGGAAACAGATCGAGTATGTAAAGCCACTCAGTGTCATGGCGTTGATTGATAGACAATAATTTATGTACGGTCACAAAATGTAATGATTAAACTATCAGATAATGCTTTACCGTGTCTATTTAATAATTGTTATCGAAATAGGTGTCGTTTTTAGCAGTCTGACAGGGCAGAATACATAAATGTATTAACCTGTTCATTAGCCTACTTTTCGTATTTAAAGAAATAATAAAAGGAGGCTTATGAGATCACATTAATGTCTATGCGTCCCTTCCTAACGTTGCTAAGCAGCGGCTTGGTAAACACGTTCCAGCTGCAATGAATACACACGCAACAATAGAAGAAATGTTGGACGAGGTATTTTCTGTGTACTCCGTGTCGTGTCAAATACTTTCTCTCATATGCCTGCCCCACTTTGGAAAGAAAAAATTGTAGAAACACATACGTAAACTTTTTCTTAAGATAAAGTAACAGCACAGATATAGACTAATGTTAGAGTTCGCGTGTTTAAAGCCGGGCTCCGGGCTAGACGTCAGTTTGAATCTGGAAGGTCCTGCGACCAGCGAAATCGAGCAAGGTTTTCCGTGATTTTCCTCGATCCTACATCAAATGCTGAGTTGGTACCCAAATTCCACGTTGCACTGCAGGCTTCACATGCAGCCCTCCCATTGGTAATGTCAGAATTTCGCCCTAATATAGCCCTCCCAACGTTAGCAAAAAATTTTACTATAATGCACCCCTTCCAGTACCATAAAAATAAATAAAAACAAATAAAACATCCGATCATATGCTCTACATATACCAGAAGGACAAGCGGGTAAAGCCTGGGAATTTTCAAAACCGGAGATACAGTTTCTTCCCCCCCCCCCACTGTCTCTCACTATCACCCCCACTTCTTCTTCTCTCTCTGTCCCACTTGGGAGTATGCGGCGGGCTCCCACCTGTTGAAATTGCTGCGCCTGCAGAACAGAGTACTCCGCGCTATTGGAAATCTTGACGCGTACTCACCAGCCCGCGAATTGTACGTTATGGTTCTGAGCCCTTCTTGAGGAGAAGCCAAATCTGCAGCTACTCAAGAATTTCCCAGCATTTTATGGAACCCGAAGGTTCATTACTGTGTTCACGAGAGCCTCCACTGGGTCCCTATCCTGAATCAGATCAATCCAATCCATACCATCCCATCCTATTTCTCTAAGATACGTTTTAATATCCACCCACCTACGCCTTGGTCTTCCCAGCGGTCTCTTTCCTTCTGGCTCTCCCACCAACATCCTATATGCATTCTTCTTCTCCCCCATTCGTGCTACACGCCTTGTCTACCTCATCATCCTTGACAACTTCTTACGTGTATGACTAGTTAACTAAATTACGCAGGACACGGACAGAAGTAATCCCAAACCATGTAGGTCAAAACGTACACGGTAGTGGACAAGGAGAAGCCATGCACAGGAAGTAAACAGGCTTAAATTTGCAGGCCTGTCACAGAAATAGCCTCATATTGTCCCTAATAACAGAGGCGGCGAGAATCATTACGGAGATGCATTAAGTAACTTGTACCCGAAACCAGTATCATCAGTGTGATTAAGTCAAACCGGAACCGGATATGAGGAGAGGGAGACAAGACAGAGATGGCAGGAACAAATAGAAAGAAACGAAATGTAGGATTTCAGGTCCTCCCAGCAGTGGTTACGAAAAGTTCTATCTCCTGGGATATCAAGCCGTGCATTCAGTTAAAAGACAACCGACGTTTCGGAGGAATATTTCGCCTATGTCTTCAGGTCGAGGAATATGCCAAGCTAGAAACCAGCGTGAGGCAGGTGACAAGGAAGAACTCCTCTTCATATTCTTCGATCCCGAAGATGGGGGCGACATGTCCCGCCGAAGTGTCGTTTGACTTTCATCGGACTACACGGTGTTATATCGCAGAATGTAGAACTTTCCAGAAATAAATGAAAACTGGTAAAAAATAAAATCAAATAAGAAACAGAAAGTGGGAAAAAGGGAAGAATAAAAGATGGCTTAAGGCAGGAAAGAAAGAAGACACAGAAAGCAGGAGAGAAGGAAGAATAGAAACAGTGTTAAAGGAAATGGAAGGAAAAATCATGAAAAAGAATGGAAATTTAAATTAAAGGAACAACAAATAGGAACTAGGGATAAATGAAGAAAGGGGAGAGAAAAAGAAAAATGAAAAATAAATAAAGAGAGGAAACCAGACAATTGATAGAGCAAAAAGGAACAAGGAAAGGAAAATATGACGTTATGTGGGACTAACATTATTGCAGTGTAATAAGTAAATAAGATGCAAGGAAAAAGAATACTCCTTTAATGAATTCAGGGTGCAGAAAATTGTGTGAATGACGGCACCGCTCAATTTAAACACAGTGTTGAACACAGCGCTGCTCTGCGGGGCCGTAATGACAAGCACGGAAAATATAATACTCATAACAAGACAGATTCATTTCATATTCAGCACGAGTTCTATTAAGTAGGCTAAGAAAATATGTTCAGAAGCTCAACAGGCTAATAGACGTTTTCAAAGGTGTTCCTGCTTGTCTGACAAGCCCTCCTTCCCAGGGGGCCCAAGTGTGTGTGGCACCTTGCAATGTTAACCAGATCTGCTAAGAGACTGCTGCTTAAAGCACTTCTAATTGAGTCCTAATTATTATGGCTAGCAAAGAAAATTCTGTGTGTACAGTGAGGTCTCTTCACTCCGGATTTCCTTAGCCTAGAAATTATTTATGCCATATGTTCCAAACATTTGAAGCTCCAGAGCACGGATATGGCTAGAACCGTAATCGATATACGAACGAACTGAACACTCCAACCCCAACAGAAATCCCAACAGAACTATAGAAGGGAATTGAAAATACAAATACAGAAATCATGGAATATCTAATTCTAGAGAAATCTATTCTTTACCTGACTAAATGGAACAGTTTATATTTGTTATTTTATTTATTTATATATATATATTATTTATTAATTTATGTGTTATTTAACGATCCTATGAGTCTCAACGCCGGTCACGGTAGCCGAACGGTCTAAGGCATGTACTGTCCTCGCTAGTTTAAAAGCCGGTATCGTGGGTTCGAGTCTCACACAAGGAATGGATGTTTGGTATGTGTATGCGTTTATTCTGTATTTGTGTTGTCCTGTGCTTAGGTAGAGGCCTTGCTACGAGCTGATCACTCGTCCAAGGAGTCCTACCGTCTGTAGAAATTATCAGGAAACTGAAAACACAGAGGCCAGGGCCTAAGAGGGCTGTAGAAGCAGTGAAAAAATGAGTCTGAACACTATACAGAGTGTCCGGCGATGAAAGGTCGATATTCTGGCAGGTCACAGTACCGATCATTCTAAGCAAAAAAGAAAAAGTGTGTATATGTACACATGGGGGGCACGTGGTAGCGTAGTTGGTTGAGGCACTATGCTACAAGCCGGAAGGTCGCGGGTTCAAGTCCCGATGAGGTCATTGGGTTTTTCCATTGACCTATGGCCCTGGGGTCGACTCAGCCTCTAACAGAAATGAGTACCAGGAATATTCTTGGAATGCTCTTGCGGGTAAAAGGAGGACGGCGCATATGGCAGACAACCTTGCCGCCATCTATGAGCCGATTGTCTAGAAAATGTGGGAATTTCAACATCTCACAACCCTGTGGGCATCCACGACCTGTTAACAGGGATACCTTTATTTACTTACTTTTTTTACATGTACATGTGTCCTATTCCGAACGGTTTCCGAGAAAGAGCTATTTCACTGCAGTGTACACTGTACAGACGAGCAACATACCATGTCCTCACACGAGTTTCAAAGTGCATTTATGTTGACAGTGGAATTTTACACTACCCAGTTCGCGCCCTGCCTAAGATTCATTTCAATATTATCCTGCAATCTAAGCCTATAACTTCCATGTCTTTTCTCCAACTTCTGCAGCACTCTCTCCCTTAGAGACAAACATTCCCCCCAGAATCGTGTTCCCAAATACCCCCAGTCTATATTCTTCCCGTAATATCGACGACCGTTTTATGGCATAACAAAACAACAGGCAAAATTATAATTTTGCTTAAATTTTTGTCTTTAGATATCAGATTCCAAACTGAATGGTAATAAGCATTTCTCTCTCTCCTCTCGCTCCCACTTTGGAGCATAGGGCTGATTTCTGTTTCATGATCATTTTTACAGACGGTAGAACTCCTTAGACGGGTGGTCAGCCCGTCGCAAGGCCTCTACCTAAACGCAGAACAACACAAACACAGAAAAAACGCATATACACACCAAACATCCATGCCCTGTGTGGGATTCGAACCCACGATCTCGGTTTCCGAGCCAACGAAGATAGTACATGCCTTAGACCGCTCGGCTACCGTGACCGGCAGTGTATAAGAATAATATATCAGAATTCAGTTCGTACTTCACAGGATACAGATCCGAACCCACGTTCCCGGCTTCCGAGCGAGCGAAGACAGTACATGGCTTAGACCGATCGGCTACCGTGACCGGATAACTAGCATTACCTCAATTTAAAGTCGTTATATACTGAACAAAATATGAATAAAACTGGCAATTAAATTAATTAGACTAACGTTAAAAGGTTCGTTATAACAGCTGACGATTTATCTCGGAAATATTTACGTAATGCCATCGTTGATATTCAGGAATAACTTAGGCGCACTAGCTCGCTAATTAAGAGAAAATACATCTGGAGAGAGTCAGTCTGTATTTTATATTACAAATTGCATTAATGAAGCCACTTTATGCTCAAGAAGTAATCATGTAGACAAATTCAATTAAGGCGCTTCTAACAGTCTTGAAGGGCAGACTCAGCATTCTAAAGGCTGGGAATATGAGGACCACATCCGCAAGAAGTTATCCTAACGTTACCGCGGAGACGAATACCTTTTGCACCACAATCGATTCAGTATTTTGTTTCTGAACACGCTTGAAATTACCATGAGGCAGGATATTAATAAAAAGTTATCTCCATCGAGAATTTAACTGAAATACTAATATAAATGAAGAGCCGGGAGAGCGCAGTCTTTACAGCGACTGGCTACGGGCTCGATGACCGAGGTGTCGGAGTTCGATCTCGGTAGGGTCAAGAATTTTCACTTCTCCACGTCGTCCAGACCGCCTCTGGGGTTCACCCAACCTCCTATCCAATGGGTACCGGGGTTCTTTCCTCGAGGTAAAGAGGTCGGGGTATGAAGCTGACCACTCACCTCCAAATGGTGTCGAGGTCAAGAAATGTGGAGCTGTACATCCACTCACCCATACGTCTTCATGGCGTAGAGCTTAATTAGTTAAGTACAGACACAGCTTTACCTTTTACCTCACTAGTATACATATAAATTACCTCTGTAATGCGTTCATTACGCCGGTCAAGGTAGCCGAGCAGTCTAAGGCATGCACTGTCTTCGCTCGCTCGGAAGCCGGGATCGTGGGTTCGGATCTGTTTCCTGTGAGGTACGGACTGAATTCTTATATATTATTCTTATACACTGCCGGTCACGGTAGCCGAGCGGTCTAAGGCATGTACTGTCTTCGCTCGCTCGGAAGCCGGGATCGTGGGTTCGGATCTGTTTCCTGTGAGGTACGAACTGAATTCTTATATATTATTCTTATACATTGCCGGTCACGGTAGCCGAGCGGTCTAAGGCTTGTACTGTCTTCGCTCGCTTGGAAGCCGGGATCGTGGGTTCGAATCGCACTCGAGGCATAGATGTCTGTGTGCGTTTACAGTGTTTGTGTTGTACTATGTTTAGGTAGCGGCATTGCGACGGGCTGATCACTCGCCCAAGGAGTCCTACCGTCTGTGTAAAAATGATTACGGAACTGAATAAGAGTCCTGGGCCCTGAATGGGCTGGAAGAGACATTGAAAAAAGAATGCGTATATTACACCGAGCAGATTGGTCTACCGGGTAATATTTCTGACTTTCATTCGAAAGGTACTCAGTTTGAATCTCAGCCTTACGCACCGGCCGCCCTTTACCCCCCAAGAATTTTCCTGGTACTCACTTCTGTTCGAGTCTGATTCGGCCACAGGTCCATAGTGCGGCTGGAAGGATTAGATAAATTGAAAAAATCCACCTCATCGGGACTCGAACCCGCGACCTTCCGGCTTGTAGCATAGTGTCTGAACCAACTACGCTACCGCGTGCTCCTACTTTCCAAGTGATTAATCGTTAATAATCGATACATTCGAAGTTATATAATCTGAGTTGCCGCCCGCGCCGATAAATACGTAATAAAGTTGCTTCAGAATGGTTAGTCAATCGGTCTGTAAAGTTGTCCTGGGTAGATGTGAAGCGAAATAAAGAAACATGGAAAAGAGCGAAGGCCGGTGTGTACTTGCTCCTGAAGGGCAATGAGTGTAATACTGAATGAAGTGTCAATTTGTCTGCATGGATTTACCTGCTGGCTTACGTCACAGACCGTTAGTTAACCTACTGCCAGCGATTATCGGAACTGAGCGTTGCGGGAAACTAGATCGACGAGACAAGAAAAAACCGGCAGCAATTGAGGGGGGGGCTAATGTTGTGGAGCCTGTAATCCCATTTCAGCGATGGAATTTTACAAGTAGTTCCCATATTGTGGTCCGCAACCCCGTTCAAAGCCCATGGAATACAGACCTCATATTAACAAATATATACAATTAGACAAACGGATCCGGGATAACTCGGTATAGCGACTGGCTACGGGCTGGACAACCGAGGGAACGAAGTTCGAGTCCCGGTAGGGTCAAGAATTGTCTCTTCTCCATGTCGTCCAGACTGGATCTGGGGCCCAACCAGGCTCCTATCCAATAGCCACCGTGGGCTCTTTCCCGAGGGTAAAGCGGCAGGGTCATGAATCTGACCACTCATCTCCTACTAGTGCTGAGGTCAAGAAAATGTGGATCTATACATCGACTCTTCCATACGCCTTCATGGCAGAGTGCTTAATTAGTTAAGAGCAGTGACAACTTTATATGCACAGCGTCCAGATTTGCTCTGGAGCCTAACCCGCTTCCTCTAGGGACCGGAGGCTCTTGCTCCGGAGACAAAGAGGCCAGAGCGTGAGGCTAACCACTCACCTCCATCTATGACCGAGGATGGGAATGCTGGGCGGAGCTACACCTCCAATTTGGCATACGTCTTCATGGCGTAGTACTTAATTAAGCACACGGAAGACTTTACAGTGAATATATAACTATATATTGCGCAATCAAAGGAAAACATCATTACAATACAGAAAATATACTGCGCATCATTTATATTATGGAGGTACGCCCGGAGCAGCCTTCGACACTGGATACACTCGGTCAGTATCTTCACAAGCGGACAGAAGTTGCGTGCGCAGTACACGAATTCCTTCAATCAACATTTTTTTTCACTGGTCCTACAGCCTCTTTGGGCCCTGGCCTTCGATTTTCAGTTTCATGATTATTTTACAGACGGTAGGACTCTTTGGACGAGTGATCAGCCCATCGCTGAAACACAGGACAAGACAAACACAGAATAAACGCATACACATACCAAACATCCATGCCTCAAGTGGGATTGAAACCCACGTTCCCGGCTTCCGATCGAGCGAAGACATTACATGCTCGGCTACCGTGATCGACAATCAACATCATACAATCTCGTAATGTAAAATGCATATATGCAAGAAGTTCTGGGAAAAACTAATCACGTACTTTCCCTTGACAAGATACAAACCGCACACAAATCTAAGAAAAAAAAATAGGGTAGACAGACAGACAGCTAGGTGATCTCATAAAACAAACTAACAAACTCCGTGGTTTCAGTCCTCAAGCGAACTATACCGACCGAGCGACCGCCACTTGTCACCGATGTTAGTGCCAACTTTAGCGGATAGAGAGTGTCACGTGGTCAGCGCAACGAATCCCCACGGCAGTTAATCTGGGTTTTCCAAAGCGAGGTGATCTCATACGTCCAAATAATTAGGGCAGGCTGTACGGACAGATGGACAGACATGGACCGATACACAGATGCATACATATATAAAGACATACAGCAAGGCGATCACATAGACTTCCTTCCATTTTTCTTTCAAAATACGGAAAGCAGGCTAACAAAAGGAGTCCTTCTGTACCATAAAACATCTCTGGGGGGATAGCTCATACATAGAAAAAGCAACGTTATGGAAGAGAGGTCCTCTTTGTTCAAAAGATTTCCCGTATGGATTTTGGGTTCCATTATACGCTGAAAATAAAATTTAGTAAGGCGAGTCCCATCCTTTGTGATGACATGCGGTGTAGTCCGCTGAAAACGAAGGTTTTGCTTATCCTTCGGCACTGAAGATGGAAGTGACACGTTTCTGAGGAACGTCAGTTGACCGTCAACAGATTATACGAAGTTATATCCCAGTATCATGATATAAAGAGAGGTAACAGATGTTTTGAAAATGTGGCACAGTTCAGATATTTGGGAACAACGATGACAGATCGAAACCTGACTCAAGAGGAAATTAAGAGGAACTTGAACTCGGGTAATGCTTGCTACCATTCAGTCCAGAACCTTTTGTCTTCTCTTCTGCTGTCCAAAAACATAACAATTAGAGTATAAAAGACTATAATTTTGCCTGTGATTCTGTATGGGTGTAAAACTTTGTCTCTGACATAAAGGGAGGAACATAGACTGAGGGTATTTGAGAACAGGGTGCTGAGGAGAATATTTGGACCGAAGAGGGATGAAGTGACAGGAGGTTGGAGAAAACTGCATAATGAGGAGCTTCACAACTTGTACTCTTCTCCAATCATAATTAGAATGATCAAGTCAAGGAGCATGAGGTGGGTAGGACATGTAGAACGAATTGAGGAGAAAAGGAACGCATATAGGTGGGAAAGCCAGAAGGAAAGAGACCACTGGGAAGACCAAGGCGTAGGTGGCTGGACAATATTAAAATGGATCTTCGAGAGATATGATGGGATGGTATGGATTGCATTGATCTGGCTCAGGATAGGGACCAGAGGAGGGCTTTTGTGTACACGGTAATAAACCTTCGGGTTCCATGAAATTTTGTGAAGTTCTTGAGTGGCTGCACAACTGTGCGGATTCTCAAGAAGGGCTCAGCTCCATGGGTGAGTGAGTGACGTCCATGTTGTGTATTTGTGCTAACCGTCTTACAGTGCACACAATTTCACCTTTCTCATCACTTTTACACTGNAACCTGACTCAAGAGGAAATTAAGAGGAACTTGAACTCGGGTAATGCTTGCTACCATTCAGTCCAGAACCTTTTGTCTTCTCTTCTGCTGTCCAAAAACATAACAATTAGAGTATAAAAGACTATAATTTTGCCTGTGGTTCTGTATGGGTGTAAAACTTTGTCTCTGACATAAAGGGAGGAACATAGGCTGGGGGTATTTGAGAATACGGGAAATACGGGAATACTGCAGTACAACGCACGCAGTCACAAGAGAAAGACACAACACAGAACATAATATACACAAGAATGCAGGAAGAGGGTTCCCACAGAGGAGGATTGGCGTGACTCGCGTATTGAGATACGACGTAAGGATGACGAATCCTGAAAGGTTTTAGTATTTAGAATTTGTTATACATGACGAATACACATTTTAGTCATTTTATAATGGACACGTCATGGCATGCAGTGCAGTAGTTTGACGTGCATAGAGACATACCTGAAGATGGCACATTAGTGCCGAAACATGTAGTGTAAAAGTGAAGAAAAAGGTGAAATTGTGTGCTCTGTAGACGGTTAGCATAAATACATATCATGGACATGAATCAGTGCAACAGGACGTTAAAATATAACATTATTAAGAGTGAGTGATATCTCAGTATTCATCATAACCACTGGTGTGAGAACCTAAAATCCTAGAGAATGTAGAATGATCCGACTTGCTGCATACGTAAATGGGCGCAGGGGAATACAGTACTCCGTTGATCCAGTCACGTAGGCTGTTGAGCCGTCTGTGAACTAAATACACGAAACCTGTACATTTGTCCCGGGTTTTGTGCTTATCGACACGCTCACCGCTACACACGTAACAATACCGTCTGCGTGGACAGACCCTGAAGTAGGTCAAGGCCGGAACAGACCAGGAAGATGTGGCCCGACTTCTGTAGGATGGCGACCCCCTTACTCAAACGTCACGAGCTTCTTGCTTCATACCTTGGTTTCTTTCCTACAGTGACTTTCTAGGTTAAGGGAAGGAGGCGGGATAGCGCAGTCGGTATAGCATCTGGCTACAGGCTGGAAGACAGAGAGTCCGAAGTGCGAGTCCCGGTACAATCAACAATTTTCTCTTCTCCACGTCTCCAGGCCGGTTCTGGGGCCCATTCAGCATCCTATCCAATGGGTACCGGGAACCGAGGCCAAGAAAACGTAGGTCTATACATTCACTCAGCGTAGTGCTTTATTACTTAAGCACAATGACAGCTTTACCTTTTTACCAAAGTTATGGTACCATATGTAGATTAGGGGGGGCTTCCTGCCTTTATCTACCCGGCAGATGCAGGCAGTATGTTCCTCCATCACAAAATTATTGACTTTCCTAACATTAAAACGACGTTTCGGAGACTGGACTCATGTGAAAGCCGACTCAGTTTGGTCCAATCTGTAGAACTAAACCCTCTCTCCGAACACCAGATGCAACACAAGGCAGGATATAACTAACTTCATGGGGCTGAGCCCTTCTTGAGAAGCCGCTACTCAGGATTTTCCAAAGTATTTGATGGAACCTGAAGGTTCATTATCGTACGCACAAGAACCCTCCACTGGTCCCTATCCTGAGTCACATCAATCCAGTCCATACCACCCCAATCTAAGATCCATTTTAATATTACCGACCTACCTAAGTCTTGGCCTTCCTAGTGATCTCTTTCCTTCTTGCTTTCCCATCAACATCCTATATGCAGTCTTCTTCATGCTCATTCGTGCTACATGCCCTGCTCATCTCATCCTCCTTGAATTGATCATTTTTATTATACTTGGTCATAAGCACAAGCTATAAAGTTCCTCAATAAGGCAAGATATAAATATCGATTTTTTTTAAATAAAATGTCCTAACAGTCAACAATTTTATTAATACACCGTCGTCACATACTTTGAGAGCTTATTTCTCCGTAATGTTGCGATTAGCCGATCGTCTTATATAACGAGTACTTTGTTAGTAAGATTACGTGAGTGGCGCTGGGGCACGTTTCCTCCGACTACTTCGGTTTCCTCTGCCAATCTTCATTCCACCAACTGCTCCACAATCACCCTCACCTATCATCTGGGGCTGGTACAATAGGCGGGAAGTGGCCGCAGTACAAGGGACTTAGTCCCACCCCACCAGCAATAAAAGAAAGATTACGTGAGAGGAACGGTATAGGAAGGAGGAACGAATGTATGGAGAAAAGAGGGAAAGAAACAAAAGCATAAGGAATCAAACCATCCTTGTGAAAGGTCGTGGAGGCCTATAATGTTGTGAGACGTCGAGGTTCTCACGTTTTCCAGACAATCGGGACATAGATGGCGGTGAGGTTGTCATCGTTACCCACCGGAAGCTATTTACACCCAGAAAGATTCCTGGTAATAAGGAAATAAAGAGAGAACGACATGCAGACAAGAGAAAAGACACTAAGACGCTAATTAAGAAATCAAAGAAGGTAAGAAAGAATATAATAAAGTGAAAGAATAAAGGAAAAAACGCAGGTAAACAGAAAGTACTGGAATCAGACTGGAATTCCTATCTTGAATCTCTTTGCCTACTTTCACAATTAACAGAACACAGAGATTTTGTTCGACCTCGGTCCCCTGCATTGTATAAATCAGTGAGGGAGCGCAAACAGGTTAGGTGAGAGCAGTGTAACAGTTTACATCACTCCACGTAGGTACATCAGGTTCAAGAGAGACCCCTCTGCTACTGCCCGCCTCTCTCTCTCGCTCTCTCTCTCCGTTACGGTTTCGTTGCGACAAAATGGAACAAGATCGCGGTACCGTTTTATCGTCCTTCACAGCTATTTTTGTGCCCACATATCTTCCCGCGGTAGCGTAGTTGGTTGAGGCACTATGCAACAAGCTGGAAGGTCGCGGGATCCCCGAGGTGGATTTTTTCAATTTGCCTAATCCTTCCAGCCGCACCACGGCCCTGGGGTCGACTCGGTCTCTAACAGAAATGAGTACAAGGAATATCCTTGGAATATTCTTGGGACTGAAGGGCGGCCGGCGCGTAAGGATGACAACCTTACTGCCATCTATGAGCCGATTGTCTAGAAAATGTGGGAACCTCAACATCTCACAACCCTATGGGCCTCCACGGCCTGTTACAGGGATTCCTTTACTTCACTTACTTTACACTTCTCGCATGCAAACTTAGGAAACCCGAGATTAAGCCTCTGACAGCAGTGATAATGCAGTTTATCTTCTGAAACGTGATGCAGTGTAGTCTGGTAAAAGTTCACCGACATTTCTTGTGAATATATTGTTTTCATCTTCAGGGGGGAAGGCTAAGACAAGAAAACGATCAACAAGAAGCAAGCAGAGAGGTTTCTTGCTTTGGTTTCTCTTCCTCCCCTGAAAATGGAGGAAATATTTTCCTTCGAGATATCGATAAAATCTTACCGGAATGTCCGCGTCACATCCCAGAATTACTTACTTACTTACTTATTTATGGAGCTGTGCCCTCTTGAGGAGAAGCCAAATCTGCAGCTACTCAAGAAATTCCCAGCATTTTATGGAACCCGAAGGTTCATTACCGTGTTCACAACAGTCCTCCATTGGTCCCTATCCTGAGCCAGATCAATTCAACCAACACCATTCCATCCTGTCTCTCTAAGATCCATTTTAATATTGACCACCCACCTACGCCTTGGTTTTCCCAGTGGTCTATTTCCTTCTGGCTTTCCCACCAATATCCTATATGCATTTGTCTTCTCCCCCATTCGTGCTACATGCCCTGCCCAATTCATCCTCCTTGACTTGATCATTCTAATTATACTTGGAGAAGAGTACAAGTTACGAAGCTCCTCATTATGCAGTTTTCTCCAACCTCCAGTCATTTCATCTCTCTTCGGTATAAATATTCTCAACACTCTGTTCTCAAATAGCCTCAGTCATCCCAGAATAATATACTCATTAATTTCGCAAATACATGCATAGCGTAAGAGGCCCTTGAGATCGTTTCCCTTCGTTGAGTGGCCTAGAAAGTTGTTAAGACTTAATGGAAAATCTGCGGTTCGCACTCATATACAGTTTGTGTTGTTTCGCCCCGAAATATATTCATGTAGGTCTCGATGTAAAGTGTCCACTATTGCTGCAGAATTTAAAGTAAAAAAAAACTATCCATAAATATTAATAAAAGAATCGAACACTAAATTTAATGAGAATCCGTTTTGCAGTTCTCGAGTTGTTACATGCGGACACAGAGGCAGACACATCAACAAGGAAACAAACTTTGTGGCTTTAGTCTGCAAGCGAACTATACCGACCGAGCGACCGCCGCTTGTCGGCGAAGTTAGTGCCAACTTTAGCGGATAGAGGGTATCGCGTGGTCAGAGCAACGAATCCCCACGATCGTTAATCTTGGTTTTCTAGACCGGAGCCGTTATTTCCTTGAAATAGCTCCTTAATTATCCTCACAATGCTGAGTGGACACCGTTCCAGACCCACTACTGCTCAGAAAATCTGGTAGGCAAGAACTCTGATCACTAGACCGCAGAGGCAGACAGGCAAAACTAAATGCAGAATTATTGCAACTTCTAGCTGCATATGTTCTAAAAAGCAGGCAAATTTAATGACACTGTTTCAACAGCGGTGACTATAGATATAACGCCTTACGAAATGGAAAAATGACCAATAGGCTTAGATACTCCTTGATTTGGACAGAGGCGGTCGTCGCTTATTTAACAGCATCAGATCGAACCAAGGATATCTGATAACACGGTCCGAGATTTCGAGCGGGTACCTCGGAAATAAAAAAATACAATCCACCCGGAAGATAGAGGCAACAAGTTCCTTCGAAACATGGTATCATAACCCGGAAGAAATCAATCTAATTTTGCACCACCGTGAATGCTTCAAATCTCACATAAGCCCTGTGCGAACCATTTAATATGCTAGAAGTTTAACGATGTTTCGGAGTAAAATACTACCTCCATCTTAAGGTTAGAAAACAAAGTCATGTAAACAAACAGTAAATTACAAGCTCTCCATTTACTGCTTGCTTCTCGCTGATATGCTGTTCTGCATTAATTATTTTTCCTATTTACAAGTGAACCAACATTTAGGTTTAAATCTCTTGTTTACTAATACCAGAGAAAAGAGGTCCGACATATATCACTCTTGCAGAGAGACATCATTTGTAGTGATGCACTCTATCTGCGATCTCTGGTATTTCGATATCCTAACGGTAACCTAAGCTGAAACACGGTCACGCCTGGGCGCAGTAGAGCGAGCTTGCCGCGGAAAATTCCCCAGGGCTCCTCATACTGAACCCCGGGAGAGGGGTTCTCAAATGCAAGGGTTCAAGTATATTATTCTGTTTCAGTCTCACAGTTCTATAACTACACGGTTTCTAGCCGATCGCAGTGGCCGCGCAGTCTAAGGCCTGAACCGTTTTCACCCGCTCGAACGCTGGGATCCTGGGTTCGAATCGGACAGACAGGCGTGGATGGATCGGTGGATGGGCGGAAGGATGAATGGGTGGATGGACGGAGGTGGTAGGTAGGTATATAAATAAATACGTAGATAGTTTCTGACTTATGACATGTTATAAAATTAAGACACGCCTGTATTGCGAATAACTCATACCCTTCGAAGCACCAGGACAAAGGTTTATATAATCCACAGTATTTCTTTAAGCACATAACTGAAAACCTACATTGTAAACATCAGCATGACCTTCCCCCAATTGTAAACATCGGCCAATGGAGGGGGAACAGCACACAGAGTTGAGAGTGACTACCTGATGATGGCCAAAAATAGTGGCCGAAACATGTCGTAATGTAGAATCTGTATAGTTATTCTAAAATTATATATATAATGTGAGAATAAAACTGAATAAAACATTTTAAACACAATATGACGCTAAAATAAAGTATCACTGTCACGGTTCAGGAGATAGGGTCATCCCATGCGTGCTACATACACCGCCTCATCCACTTTGATTTTATCGCCTTAATGTCTGGTGCATAGTGCAACGTATAATAATGGTATGAAAACAAGGAGCGTATACTGAACAGAGAATGTAGCACGCATGGGAGAGAAATGCATGCAGAGTTCTGTAGGAAAACCTGAAGCAAAGACACAACTATGAGGGTCTAGGGGTCCAATAGGAGCAGGGATAGCGCACTCGGTATAGCGACTGGCTACGGGCTGGACGACCGACGGGTCTGAGTTCGATTCCCGGTAGGGTCAAGAATTTTCACTTCCCAAGTCGTAAAGACCACCTCTGGGGTCCACCCAACCTTATATCCAATGGCTACCGGGGGCTCTTTCCCAGGGTGTAAGCGGGCCGGGGCGTGAAGATGACCACTTACCTCCAACTAGTGCCGAGGTCAAGAAAAATGTGGATCTCCCCCATACGCCTTCATGGTGTATTGTTTAATCAGTTAAGCACAGGGACAACTGTACCTTTTACAGGTAGGTAAAGAGCATAATATTAAAACGAATCTTTAAGAAATAGGTGTGGGAGGGTATGAATTGGATTCATCTGGTTAGGATAAGTGCAAGTGGCGGGTTCTTGTGAACACTGTGTCATAAGACGATGGGATATCTTGAATAGATGAACAACTGTCAGCTTTCCAAATGTGTTGATACAAAGCTAATTTACTACAGATACCACACTCAGCAGAGATATAAATTTCAAGAGCTTTTCAGAGGAAACGCAGTAGGCGCTTGTGAGACAGAGATTCTCATTTTTGAACCAGTTCTTCTCATAGCAATCAAATTTTCTTCTAGAGATACGAGAAAGTTAGATTTCACTTTTATGCAAAGCAGATGTTATATGTGCATGAGTCAGGTACGAATGAAAATTAAATTCTTCCGACAACACAAAGCAATCTACAAAGTTTACGTAAGTAAGTAAGTAAGTAACCAATTCCTTGATACTCAGCCGGGTAAGAAATTCTGCGCTTTTATCGAAAGCTAAAGTTCATGTTAGATTTGAGATTCTCACAACACTGATTACTAAGGTTATATACTTGGGCCGCGCCATAGCTCAAGCGGTTAGTCGCTGGCTTCCCATCGCGGCGGCCCGAGTTCGATCCCGGGTCTGGTCAAGTTGGATTTGTCGTGGACAAAGTGGCGGTGGGGCAGGTTTTATCCGAGTACTTCGGTTTCCCCTGCCAATCTTCATTCCACCAATTGCTCCACAATCACCCTCACCTATCATCTGGGGCTGGTACAATAGGCCAGAAATGGCCGCAGTACAAGGGACTTAGTCCCACCCCACTAAAAATAAAAAAGAAAGTTATATATTTTATAAGGCGTATAATGCCAAGTAGTCTGATGAAAGTCACACGACGTTTCGAAGGAATATATCGCCTTCATTTTCAGAGTTAAAAAATATGCCAAGCAACAAAAACAGCATCGTCCAAAACAAAATTATGTGAACTCCACAGAATTCATGTATCAAATTTAATAGAAATCTGTTACAATGTTAGGCAAAGGTAAAGGTGTCCCTGTACTTAATTAAGCGCTACGCCATGAAGGCGCATGGGGGGAGTGGATGTATACAAACAGGACAATTGATAATATCCACAAACTTATACTGACAGCAATATTAATCAGATTGTTTAACAACTTGGAAAATGATGAATAAAACATTTCACATTCCTGAGAAGTTTCTAAAAATGTGTTTTCATGACAGTTCGAGTACCAGTTACTGTATCTGTAGCAGGGACAAGCCTGGATAGCGCAGTCGGTATAATGATTGGCTACTGGCTGGACAACGGAGGGGTCTGGGTTCGAATATATGTACGGTCTTCTCCTCGTCATCCAGACCGGCTCTGGGGTCTATCCAATGGCTACTAGGAGCTCTTTCCCCTGAGGAAAGCGGCTGAAGCGTGAAGCTAACCTCTCACCTCCAGCTAGTGCCGAGGTCAATAAGACGTGGGTCTGTTACATTCTTAGTAAGATAAAACATGTGCATGAATGGACAGAAAAGCTTATTACAACAAGATTGCCCAAAAGTCAGTGAACTAAGTAGTAAAATGTACATAAAATAGTGTGACATGAGGCCTGAAATCCGGAATACTGAAACCAGAGGAGACGTCCATTGCTAGGCAACGACTCGGTAAACACATTTCCGCCGCAACGGATACGCAAGCAACAATCGAGTGACTTCCGTTGCAATACAACTGTGCTGTAAACACGTCTTACCAACAATAGAGAGGCTGTGCAAAGTTGTTATAAAGAAGAGTTCCGAAGCTGGCAGTAGCAGCATAGGGATGAGTCGAGGTTCGAGACGCCAGCCTGCCCGGATAAGAGCTTGGGAGCATAGGAGCTGAATTGAGTTAGCAGTTGCAGAATGATGTCAAGAAGGGAATTTGGCTGTGCAAAGAAGACTTCATGTGTGAAGTAACAGTGAGACTGTTACTGAGACTCGTAAAAGCCGTTGCCAGGATACGACTAGTGAAGACTGAGAACCCTAATACGTGTGCAACGACGAATTGTAAAGTGTGTAGATCAGCGATAGCTCTGTATTGCCTGTATTTCCGAGTTGTGTGTGTTAGGTGTCAATAAATCCAATCATCCAATACAGAACCGGTCTTGTAAGTCATGCAACAACCCCCTAATTCGTGATAACAGGTTAGAAACTTCTTTACTATACTTAGTGAACTTCAGTAAATATAGCAAAGAGATTTCTACCCTGTTATTGGGGGGGGGGTTGCATGACTTATAAGACGGGTTCTGTATTGGATGATTGGATTTATTGAACTTGGGGCACGCGGTAGTGTAGTTGGTTGAGGCACTATGCTACAAGCTGGAAGGTCGCGGGATCGAATCCCGATGAGGTCATTGTATTTTTTCAGTTTACCTAATTCTTCCAGCCGTACTATGACCCTGGGGTCGACTCAGCCTCTAACAGAAATGAGTACCAGGAATATTCTTGGGAGTAAAGGGCGGCCGGCGCGTAAGGCTGACAACCTTACCGCCATCTATGACCCGATTGTCTAGAAAATGTGGGAGCCTCAACATCTCACAAACCTATGGGCCTCCACGGCCTGTTACAGGGATACCTTTACTTACTGAACTTAGAAAAAGATTCTAAACGGTTTTGACGATGGTGGCTGACACACAGAATTACTGAGTTTTTGGACTTTTTCCATCGTCCGGAATTCTAGGTAACAGAGGACACGACGTTTCGGAAATTGGATCTGTTTACGTCTTCAGGTGAGAAAGGAAACTGTTACAAAAATATGTTCGAAAGGAGATTTTCCACATCTAATTCACAACTCACAGCACTCTGATACCGTTCTACAAATTGACTGTCAGATTTACATCTGCAAGAGAATATTTTAGGTTAACAGACTTTCGGGCCACTCTGTATTTTCGTGTTGTTTGCTAAGCATTAAGAAAGCATAAGACTATGCTGACCGGTACTACCTGAGAGACACCAACTGTTCAGTTCGCAGCTGGACCTCGCCGATTGGTACTAAACCTCCATTAAGGTCATAAAAAAATAATCTGACCAGTTTATATTGTCCGTAAAAGTCCAAAGGACGAAACCTTATCCTCGTTAAGGGCCATTATTTCAAGAAGTAAAGAGAACAAACAGTGTTGCATCACCCTGCACCTGTGTCCTTGAATGTCGGTTGAAATCGAACAATAACGGACACTATACACAAGATAGTGTCACGTGTATCAGTGACTAAAGACGGGGTTCGGACTGGTGATTGAATTTACTGACCACTTACAAGTTATAACTACAATTAGTTCCTAAGCTAGTGCTGATTTACACAATTTACAATAACTCAACACTAATCTTCTCAGTCTATTTCCACTAGTCTTCACTATCCGTTTCCTAGCAACGGATTTATAACACAGGAACTATAAAAGTCTCACCAAACTACACACTCCCAATAGCGATGAACTACACCACATGTAACGTCACACACTAAGTCTTCTAATTCTTCTTCTGGGCACACAGCTGTTCCCTTGGAACTTCGGAAGTCAAGTGAAGTCCATCTATTACTTACTACTCCAGATTACGACTGCCCGCAAACGACAGCTTTTGGCCCCTATAAACCTTCGGTGCGGACCTACCGAAAACACGTCACGTGGTCCTCTACCCACTGTTGTGTGACGTCACTGCCTACGCGGAAGTGTGTTTACCGAACCGCTGCCTAGAAACGGGTTGTATAACCCTGCTGTTCTATTGTTGCGAGCGTGTATTAGAAACGGCTGTTTCTGTGGATCAACCGTTCTTGCATAGAGAAAAGACGCCATATTATGAACTCGAAACTGGGTTCAAACGGGAGAACGGAGTTAGAGGGGCACAAACCCCTCTTGAGATTATAAGGGAAAAGAAATATAAAATTATACAAACAATTCTGGGAAGAACTAATTGCGTACTTCCCTTTGATACGACACGGACCGCATATGAAACAAAAAGTTAGTGGGGGTACAAACAGACGGTCCGTTGCCTAGCAACGATTGGGGGGAGAGAGAGACACAGATAGCAAGGCGATCTCATAAACCTAAAAATATTAAAGAGGCACACAGACAGCAAGGCGATCTATAACCTTCGTGAGTCTAAAAAATAAGGGGGACTCTTTTTCATTTTTCAAAAATAAGGAAAGAAGTTAAAAATGTATTTAGAGGAGAGGAAATATAGCAGAGAAAGAGCTGTTATAGTAGTGCTCGTGTCAGTAGCAATGGCAATAGTAATCAAATAGATTATGAATCCGTGCACCACAAGAGCTCAGTGTTATATGGATACATATTAATGTACTGGCACGAAATGTACTTTCACTTCACTTTCCTCAGGACACAATCGCGTCAAAGCGAGAACCTCGCCAGTGGTTCACTGAATATTTATTACAGCGAAATATACAGTGTATCACAACTCAACGGCAAAACTTCAGGATCGGACTCCTCATGTAGAGAGAAGAAAAAAGTATATGACAACATGGGTCCGGAAATGCATATAATTAAAACGTAGTAATTGTGTCTGCACGCCACTGAAAAGAATTGGCGACATGAGTGCTTTCCATCGGTGGGCTGGCCTTTCACTGGGATTACAGCCTTTCTATCGGTGGGCGGGCCATTCACTGGGAGAACAACTCTATGATTATCATGACGTCACCTGTGATTACTTCGTGATAAATTTTCCTCTGCCAATTATTTTCAGTGGCGTGTAAACACAATTACAACTCTGTAATTATATGCATTTCCGGACCCACGTTTTCTTAAACCTTTTTCTTCTTTCTATATGAGGAGTCCGTTCCTGAAGTTTGCCGTTGAGTTGTGATACACTCTGTATAGTGCTTAGCTTATCTGAGATTTATAAGACCTAACGAACTAACTCTATGGAGCAGAACCCTTCTTGAGAAGCCGCCAGTCGCTCAGTCACTCAAGAATTTCCCAACATTTTATAGAACCCGAAGGTTCATTAGCGTGTTCACAAGAGCCATTAAATGGTCCCTATTGCAAACCAGATTAATTCAGTCCACACCACCCCATCGTATCTCTCTAAGACCATTTTAATATTATCCATCTTGGTATTTCTATTTGTATCTTTCCTTCTGGCTTTCCCACCAATATCCTACATGCATTCTTCTTCTTTCCAATGCGTGTTACATGTCCTGCCAATTTCGCCCTCCTTAACTCTGTCATTCTAACTATATCTGGCGAAGTGCACATGTTATGAAGCTCCTCATTATGCAGTTTCCTCCAACCTTCTGTTACTTCATCTCTCTTCGGTCTCGCCCTCAGTCTACGGTCCTCCCTTAATGTCACAGACCAAGTTGCACACTCATACAGAACTTAGACTTCGGAAAGGAAGTTTTTGAACTACTGCCTGAGCCATAATGTGTTTCATTTGTTGGGTGAATCGGCGGCCAGCGGACATTAAGTAAACCAGTAAAGTACCTTGTGGGCGGGTTTGTTTGTGGAAATTAGTGATTCGTGTCCATTTCATTTTACTTTGAAGTGGTCAGCGCAACGAATCCCCACGGCCGTTAATTTCGGTTTTCAAGACCGGAGCAGCTATTTATTTGAAACTGTTCCTCAATTATCCTCATGAAGCTAAGTGGAGCCCGTTCCAGACGCATTACTTCTCAGAAAATCTGGTAGCGCCGGGAATCGAACTCGGATCTCTAGATCTGTAGCCAGGAATTCTGACCACTAGACCACAGAGGTGGTCAATTTAATGTAAGCTGAACATAAAAGTTGTCACGTACTAAATACGTTCCCGACAACGGAGGTAGAGCTCCACGTGTTTTTAATTTCAGAACTGGGAGGTGAGTGGTGAACGAATTAGTCGTGCCGAAAATTGAACTCAAATTGAGACTAGCTCTCTCTAACGGGCCCAACTGAGTACGTTTATCCTTCCCCTACCCACCTGAAGACGGAGACAGATCCAGTCTCCGAAACGTCGTGGTCTTTTGTCTTTTACATACTAGACGATGGATGAAGTCCAAAATAAGCCAAAAGAAGTACAAAAATTTATTTTTGTAAGAAATTAAAAAACAGTATAATTTTTTAAACAACCACTGACACTTTAAACTTTATGTAAACGAAATATATATGATAACAATAACTTCCCATTGGCATAAACGTACAAATATTTCTGTTTATAATATGATGTGGTATTTTACACATATGTATCATGGAAAAAATCATTTGACGATTAGGTCTACATGAACCCCAGATAATCACGTACAGAGGTTTAGTTCCTTGTCAACCTCGCACTATTTTTCTCTTGCCTTCATGGATGAGGACTGTTTTCATTGGAAAATACAGTGCGTTCAACCATCGAGGAAACCGGGGGAGCAGCGTGGGTCGGCTACAACCTTTCTCACAGATTGCTGCTGTAACTGCCGACTGCGCGTGTTATTTCATTCTGCAGAGCTTCAGCGGTGCGAGGATTACTCTTGTAGACTTTTCCCTTTAGGTTTCCCCCAAAATAAAAATCGCAAAAACTGAGATCTCTGGATCTGGGGGGCCACAATCTCCTGCTGATTACTCTGGTTTCAGACACTTCCCATATTGTGGCCATGGATGCATTAGCCGTATGTGTTGTAGCGTTGTCTTGCTCAAAATACCCATATTGTCTTTCTTCAGCAGTCAGCTGATTGAAGAACGCATTCAGTATATCATTAACATAGCGGTCAGAGTTCACGGTTTCGTGGAAAAATAAGGGGTCAATGATTCGGCGCGGACTTACAGCACACCGCAACCCCACCTTTTCACTATGAATGGCACTTGCTGTATAGCGTGAGGATTTTACACGCGTGATTAGTTCAATTGCCGTGGACCAACTTCAGAAAGAGTCGCATAATTTATTTATGCGACGCGAGGCATGTTTGCAAGCAGAAGGGTGTCACTTCCAACACCTGTTATAAAGCACGGTAAGTTTGCTATCTTTCTACAGCATTTCTATAAATGTGTGCATGTACAGAAACTGATGCGAGGGAATCAGCAACGACTGCACTCTCGCTAGCGGGGAAGGGCACAGTAGTCGCGGAGACACGATCCATCCGCTCTACGCTAGCGAGAGTGCGAGCGTTTATCAGCGCTGATGACTCATTCCGCTATCGGAAGTTAGAGCAGCAATCTGAGAAATATTTTATCCGACCCAAGCTGATCCCTTGCTTTCCTTGATGGTTGAACGCCCTGTATATTTTAGTCTTCATCTCTTTAAAGCCTATTGGTTACTATATGTACCACTACCTTTTAACATAATAAACCGTGCATTCTGCCCACACAGCGTATCTGTGTGTTCGGTATGGTTCTCACACTGAACAGCGACTGTTTCCCTAAACAGCATTAACCGGTTGGGCTTTGTAACGGAGACGCAATATGTTTCGTGTGAGGCGGGCTCCAATACCTCCACCGTAGCCCCGCGAGTCGTAGGAAGCGACGAAGAGAACCCAGTGCCTGGGGGTATAACTGGGCCACCCTGTTCCTGGGGTATATAAATATGGGGACCGGGCCATCTAGGCTGGAGGAGTCTCGAATCTGAGACAGTAGAATGTGGCCATGAGTCCCGTGGGACTCGGACCTAAGAATAATTGCGCTGGCGAGGCTCAGCAGCAATTTTAAACGACAGACCCATCCTCTTGTCAGAGAGGGTGTTAGGATGTTGCATAAGGACTATAAATGTTTAGTTGGAAAAATAAAATTACTGGTCGTGAGTCTCAAGGAGCTTGTCGCCAGTCGTGTCGTAAATCTGACTCTGATTAAGTTTTTAAAATATGGAAATAATTTTCGTAAATTGGTCACTATCTCTATCTCTATCCCCGAACAAAAATTAAAAAAAAAAACAGAAGATCTCTTTACAGGTAACCAGAATTCTGAAAGCATCCCAGAACGTCCAGTCCGTCAGTGGCCACGTGGAACAATAACTTTCGCTGGACAATATGGCGGAAAGGAGAAGTGGAGATGAACACGAAGTGTAACATACTGTTATTGGATGCGTAACAAACCTCGTGTAACAATCGATTCCCCCCCCACCATCACCACAATAGACATTGAAATTCACCAGTACTCAAATAATCACAAATATAAATATATGCATGTTTGTGTGTGTGTGTGTGCGTATATGCAAATATTCTTTTCGCAAATGTTATGCACAGCTGTTTGGTGCTCATGCAAAATATGCACAAAAAACTAAAGATCTATAAAAACAAATACGGAAACATATTTTTTCAAATAAAGTAACAGAACAGACAGGGAGTAATGTTAGGGTTTGCGTGTTTAAGGCCGGGCTCCTGGCTAAAAGTCAGTTTGAATCCGGAAGGTCCTGCAACCGGCAAAATCGATCAAGGCTTTCCGTGGTTTTCCTCGATCCTAGAGCAAATGCTGAGTTGGTACCCAAATTCCACGTTGTATAGCTTGCTTCATATGCAGCCTTTCCAGCGTCATATAAAAGTTAATTCCGATCATATGCATTACCTCTACCAGAAGGACAAGCGGGCACTGCCTGGGAACCTTCAGAACCGGAAAATAATAGTTTCTATCCCCCCGCCAAACACACTCTCTCTCTAAGGCTCCCAGAACAGTCATATAGTAAAGTGTGGTCACGGGTCCCGTGGGGCTCCGAACGAATAACCAATGTGCTGGCGAGGACCAGCAGCAATTTAACAGTCAGACAGTTAGTCTACAACGTTTGTTATTAACGTGACATATATTTTGGGCATTTTTCAGAGACTCTTTTAGTTTCCATCTTTCTTTCTTTCTCTTATCGCTCTTCCTTCTTCAGTTTTTAATATGGCAGTAATGAGTTTTCTGGGAGCTGTCATTCAGACTGAAAGACCAGATCTTCGGCACGTTAACTTGACAGCTGCACTGTCTGTGTACAAGTCACTGAATTATTATATACATGAGCCACTTTTTCATGGAAGAAACGCCCCAGACATTAATAAATAAGCGAATGTCAAGCAGATGCTTTATGGTATGAGAAATTAATTTCAAGCGCTGTAAAATAGGAGTGAAAACTTCCCTCAATACAGTATAAGGCGGTGCTTGTGGAGCTGTGTATGGTAGTGACGCAACAATTCCTCCTCTTGAGGGGCCAGATTTAAAGGGATACATTTAATGGCAAGATTATAGTCTAAACACATACTTATAAAGATTACCACAGACATGAAAAGCTGCCACCGCGACATTTCACGCCTTGCTGCTCTTATTATATTATTAAATATTACTGTTTACTGAGATGTGAGGCCGTGTACTCCGATTCATACCAATGTCTTGCAGAATGTGTTACTTCCATCTTCTATCCTGAAGTTGGCAGCAGCAAGTTCCTCCGAAACTTGCCAATCATCTACTAGACTACACGGCGTCACACAACACAAAGACAGTGATCTTCACTGTAGCCATCACCGAACAGACAGATTTAGCTGTAACGCTCTACACTTGTATTCTATAGGTGCTGGGTTCGTATCTCGACCGGGACACCGGCTATCCTGAATGAGGTTTTTCGTGGATTTCCTGAGCCCCTCTAGGCAAATGCCAAGAGAGTATCTAGATTAGGCCACGGCCACTTCCAATTTATCAGTCCTACAATTCGACGCTATATACTGAGAGCAGCGTAAAATAGCACACAGATATAAGACAACGGATGCCACGAAAGCGTATCGGGGAGTGGAGGTATAGCTCCACCTTTCTTGATCTCGGCACTATGTGGAGGTAGGTGGTCAGCTTCACGCTTCAGCCGCGGAAAGAGCCCCCTGTAAATATTGGATAGGGGCGTGGGTGGGCCCCTGAGCCAGTATGGAACCTATGGATATGAGAAAAATTTTGCCCCTGCCGAGAACCGAACCGCGACCTTGCAGTCCATAGCCCGTCGCTATACCATCTGCACTATCCCATATTTTACATAAAACCCTCTCTTGCAAAAACAATCGTAATGAAAATGTCAGACTGCATCAAAATAAACCCGATTTACTTTAAACCTACTTTATATTTCGTTTTAAACACTATATAATTAATGCTCCAGTAATGGGTCTAAATTGCTGTAAAGAGGATGGAGTGAGCGAGCAACTTAAGGCACTCCTGTGACTCATGCAAGCAGGTCAGACAGTCAAATAAAGGAGGCTACCAGCGTGTTGCCAACTGCTTTCTCCCTGGTTTCTTGCTCTGCTTATTCTTCATCCCTGAAGATGGAGGCGACATGTTCCTCCGAAAAGTCAGCTGATTTCCCACGGCGTAATATCCCAAAGATATAATTCTTCATAGCCACAGTTGTGAGAACTGCAAATTAATTCCGAAATTTGAATCTTAGAAATAGTGGGTACGACTCCTTTGACGGGAGATCAAGGACAACATAATCACAGAATGAACACAGACGTCCATACATCGAGTTGGATTCGAACCCACGATCCCAATGTTTGAGCCGTAGACAACGCGGCCACTGTGATCGGCTCGTTGAATAACTTCAGGTACGAAATAGGTAAAGTCCATCTACCCTATGAACAAGGTTACGTCATAACTTGTACAGGCGTGTTACGTAATGTAAGGCCTGTGCGTGTACGTTTGAATTACCCGCCTTCGCATGAATGCCGGAAGCACACTGAAAAGAGGATCTAGTAACTTTCTAATGATGACGTAACGGTCTACGTCACTAACTGACTATGATGCACCCTCGTTCCAACAGTGCACTGAGTATAGATGGATTCAGCCTACATTTCTCGTGTTATAAGGTATACGTTCATTTAACGCACCTCACGAAATGAACGCGTGATAAATAAATGAATTTCTGAAGCACGTTTTGAAACACGATGTATTTAAGCTCTCCTGTGCCCAGGGAAGCAGTTGCTAAGTGTCCGGAAGGATGAGGATTGTTGCAGTAAATCCCCCATCTAAGCTTTTTGATTCACAAAACAATACACAGACATCTCCAAACTTCTGAATATCAGAGATGACGTAAGCGAACAAACCTATCTCATCTCCCTTAACAAACAGAGAGGGGGAGAGAGAGAGAGAAACTCCATTAGCTAAGAGAAACTTTGCAGAAAATAATATTCGCTTGGAAGCTAAATTTTTAAGGGCTAATGGAAGTTGTTTAAACTATTTGCATGTAAATAATTCCGTTAATAGATGTGTACTCGTATGTATTTGAGAGTGGAATAAATGAATGTGCAATTAAAGCATGCATCACATTTGTTATTGACATGCTTTGCACTCAGTACACCTGTCTGATTACAGGATAGCAGTTCTAATCGAATTTTCTTTTTGATCCTTTTGAGGAAATTTTGTAAAATATGAGGAAAAGAGCACCGTTGGCTAGAGCGTTAAATATAGGCACTAAAATCCTCGGGGTTCGATCATAAAAAAAAAGGAAATTTCCGACGCTGTCTGAGTAGCAGATTCAGGTTATAGAAACGAACATGCATTTATAAGCAGCCGTACATACTGGTATTTAAAGAGGGCTTTACACTTCTAAATGCAAAATTAAAAAAAAAAAGTTCATGATATGCGCAATCTGTGAAGGGCTCAGGCTTCCATTTCAATCACAGAATCAGGAAATGAATTAAGCCAGGTCTAGAAACTGCATAATGAGGAGCTTCATAAAGTGTAATCTTCGCCAGATATAAATAGAATGATCAAGTCAGGGAGGATGAGATGGGCAAAGCATGTAGCACGCATGGAGGTGTAAAGGAATGCATATAGGATTTTGGTGGGAAAAACAGAAGGAAAGAGGCTACTTGGAAGACCTACGCATAGGTTGGAGGATAATATTAAAATGGATATTAGAAAGATAGGATGGAGTGGTATGAACTCGATTAATCTGGCTCAGGATAGGGACCAGTGGAGGGGTTCATGTGAACACGGTAAGGAACCTTCGGTTTCCATAAAATATTGATAAATTTTTGAGTACATGAGCAACTGGCAGCTTCTTAAGAAGGGTTCAGCTCCATGAAGTTAGTTAGGTGTACAATTTATTTATGTTTGACATCACTGTTTTTAAAATAAGTGCAAAATCGACGCCCTGACACAAAATAAGTAGTGCGCCGCCTGCCTGGCCAGCCCTGGTTCGACTACAGTCAGCTAACTACCTCTGACAGTAAACAGGAACTTTCCCAGTGACTTAAATGGCACTGGGTTAATGAATGAATAAATGCCTACATATAAAAAAACAATAACAACATTCTTAGTCAAAAAAGGACTATTCAGTGAAATCATTTAACATCACCAAGAAGATTTAAAGAAGCGATTAGGTTAAACTGTGTTTACGTTCATTTGCAAGAGCTTCTGAATAATATATATGAATTCAATCCGTACCTCACAGGAAACACATTACGTCACCGCCACAGAGACCAACAGGTTAATGCTGTTTAGGGAAACAGTCGCTGTTTATTGTGAGAACTGTACGGAACACACAGATACACTCTGTGGAGAGGTTGTAGACTTCTAGGGCTGGAGAAGAATAAAGAAGAGAAAGCAAAGATGATGATCATGGCATAAAAAGGAGCCAGAAAAGAGGGCAAGAAGAAGAAAATGATCATGATAAAAACTGCAGAAAGTTGAGTATAAAGTGGAGACGATGACACTGATTATTATGATGACAAAAATGAAAGAAGACAAAGGGGGAATTAGGGAGGACAAAACGGAAAGAAGCCAAAGAATGGGGATAAGCTGAACATGAGTATGGTGAAGATGAAAATGATGGAGGCATAACAAAAGAGAATTTTACAATAAAAAAAAAACAGTAGAAAAAGTGGAAGAATAATAGAGAAAGGAGCTACAAAAGAAGAGGTAAATGGAACAAGCGCCCTTGTTCTGAACTACGACAGAAGTAGGCATAAGTCCCCTTTTGTGTTATATTACTAGCCTCTAATGGATAGAGTTTTCATTGTGTTTGATTAAGCACCACGCCATGAAGACATATGGAAGAATGAGGGAGTGAAAGTACAGTCCCACTCATTCCAGAGGGCCTAAGATGAGGTGAATGGTCGGCTTCATATCCTGGTTCATTTACCTCAAAGTAAAAGGCGCCCCCCCCCTCCCCAACCCATTTGAAAGAAAGATGGGTGGGATCAGAGCTGTGAAGAGCAAAATATTATCCCTTGCCGAGAACACAGCCCTGATTTTTCTGAAAGTCTAGTCAGTAACATTGTTTCCGTATAACTTTTACTTAGTCTCTACACTAAAAAATTATATGTATGATTATACACGTATATTTGTAGTGGGCCTGGAACGGGGTCCACTCAGCCTCGTGAGGATAATTGAGGAGATATTTCTAGGAAATAGCGGCTCCGGTCTAGAAAACCGAGATTAACGGCCGTGGGGATCCGTTGCGCTGACCACGTGACACTCTCTATCCGCCGAAGTTGGCACTAACATTGTCGACAAGCGGCGGTCGCTCGGTCGGTATAGTTCGCTTGCGGACTACAGGCCATGGAATTTCTGTTTTATACACGTATTTTTATTGTTCTTGTTCCAAAGGTTATGCTACGACTTGCCATGCCACTGTCTTCGTTGTGTATCCTATTTCCATCCCACAAAAACACATAACAAATATACAAACAACATGATCAGATTCCTAAGGTTCCTCCCTCCATTAAAATCCCATGTTGAATAATGCATACAACTAGACATACACGTACAATTGGCCTACCCAGTGCAGCGGGGCCCGTCACTTCTTTACTGCACGCGTGCCAAGTTTGGGAGTGGCCCGGTAAATGTTCACGTGCTCCAAGCTACAGCCACACATGTGTTAACTGTACAGGCTTACGGGGCCATCTTCTGAACTTTCCTGCATTGCTTCCTTTTGTACTTAAAAAAAAAAGCTGACTAGTTTTACGCGGGAGTTGAGATCCTGACAATTGCCTCATATAAGAAAAGCGCGTAAAACGGGAAAAGGCGGAAAACGATCATGAGCAGGGTGAAGGAGAGTGTGAAAATGACATAACTGAGCCAAAATGGCGAGGCGAGTAAGGGAAACTGCGCGCGCAACTCATAGGTCATGCGCAGTAGTCTCTATCGCGGCCGCGAATACGACATTAATGCCCCGCAGATAACGAAGGCGCGTATAACGAGAACGACCTGTATCAAACAGAGTTCTGTATTTCCATCCAGACTTCATCCAGAAAACAAATTAGAAGCTTTCCTACCCGTTCCTACTTGAACCGGCTTGCTAGGATGTGCCTTTTAAAGACCGCATTTGTTACAACCTTTTTGTTCCATGATCTATTTCTCCAATACCGCTCCGTTATATGCATATGACGGCTCTACAGGTTTCGTTACGTTGCGAGGACAAGGATTTCTGCGGCTACAGCTAAGCTACCTCGTTCGGTTATAAAACTCTAGAAATGATGATCGCTGAAACCTCAATCATAATGCAAATACTCTGTTTACTACAGCTGCCGTTCAAACATTTAATTCTCTGAATATTAGTATGTGGTGCCGTGTATTCGGGTAGAAATTATCAAATTTTGTAGAAACCTGCTGCCTCGATCTCCTACCTGAATTTTTTGCGGGTGTTTTAAGACGCCGTCAGTAGCTACTGGTATGGTGATAGAGTAATGATGAATTGTAAAGGGTTTAGAAAGATGGGATAGAGGCGTAATCCAGCCATATCGCGGAACTTGTCTGTAAGGCCTGAGGAAAACTACAGAAACATCAAGATATCCGTTATTCCGGCCAACATTCGGACCAATCAGCTTCAAAATATGAGACCAGAGCTTTACCGCTATGCTAATCTGATGGTCGATAAGAGTATCAAAGAATATTTCACACGGAAATTTACACTAAATCATAAAATGGAAATTTGCGAATATGTTAAATATCCGTTTGAACTCTGACTGTTGTTATTTACTTTTATGAATAATTCTAACAACGTTCCATGTTTGCCCTTTGATTTCTGTCTCATAGCCGCCATGTTTCACGCACGCGCTGCATTCCGAACAAGTTCCGTTTGACGTGTATAAACAACGCACTGTAAACGGAATATATAAAACCTCACTTTTCGACACAGATTTCAGTAGACTTTTGATCAGAACAATGGGTCAAATATATATATTTTTAATGGAAATAGGTCGAAGGATCAAAATCCATGATCATGTTTTTGTCTGTTTTTTTAAGACGCTGGAATGTATACAGTCGAATGGGGGATAGATGAATGATGAACTGGAAAGGATTAGGAAGGAAGTGGTCGTGGCCAAAATCGGGTATGATTCCGACATTTGCCTAGAGGAAATATTGATACAAAAAAAAACATATCAGGGCAGCGGATGTCCCGAATGACAGTCGATGCTAATTCATTCATTCATCAATGGATCTAAAGCCTTTTGTTAGGCTCCGGCCGCTTCTTTAGTTTCATAATCCTATATACATTCGGTAGGACTCCTTGGACGGGGGATCAGCCCGTCGCAAGGCCCCTAGTATCTGCACACAGGACAGCACAAACAGAATAAACGCACATAGACATTCATGCCTCGAGTGGAACTCGAACCCATGACCCCAGGGTTCTGCTTAAAGAATAATGTAATATTAATGTATTAAACCTCGCGTTCTTCTTTAACTAAAAGAAGTAGAATAAACAGTAAAGAAAAGAATGGAAGTACAAAGAACATGTTAAAAGAAAGAATGGTATGAAAGGACGGAAGGAACAAGAACTTCTTTTCAACAGCGTCGCTTTTTTTTTTTCATAATGGATAATTTCAATAAGGAAACCTTTTCAAAGCCAGCTAATTGCTTCTTACAAAAGCAAACTGAACCAAAAAGAACAATTCTCATCCTTTTTTGTCTTCCATCCAATTTTGGCAATGTAACAAAGCAGCTGAAGGTGAGAAAAGTTGCAAATGAAGAAAAGTTTACCGATTTTAGTTTTTCACGACGGTTCACTGTTGATGTTGATTCTGTCCTTGGATCTTTGGAGTGTGCGGATGTGGACAGAGTTTCCAAAGTTTCGGAGTCAAATTCTACCTCCATCTTCAAAGTTAAAGTGAGTTGCATGAGTACTCATTTCGACGATGAAGACAGAGGTAGCATTTACCTCTGGAGCTCTGCAAACACCGTCCACATTTACACGGTGTAAAGATGCAAAAGCAAAATCAACAAGGAAAATTAGCCCGTCCGCCTTCACTAAAGCTTCCGTCGTGACTGCCTTCAATGTAATCCTTTATCCTGATATATATCTATTCATGACCGATTCACTGTTATGGTTTAACGCGATTTATCTAAGTGTTCAAACCACTTCCTAATGATGGGCACTCTCAAATTTAGTCGGCATTAATCTATCATAAAAATTTTTTAGATTTTTTAAAGAATTGGCGTATATTTCTGAAAAGTAAAAACCTCAAAAACAGAAATAGAAATATAGAGTGCATGTGGTGTTCTTTACTAAGATGTGTTGAATGCAAAAAGAAAAACTTTTTACAGTAAGACGAATGATTCCCACGCAATACCCCCCAAAAAAACTGTTTTGGGGAAGGGGGTTCAATATTTTATGGCTGGGGGGACTGAAAGTGTCTAGAACCTCCCCAAGGAGGTCCTCTATGCCAAATTTGATCGAAATAGGAGAAACGGTGTGGGAATCTATGAAGAATAAACAAAAAATCACAAGTACACACACTTCTTTTTAAACATATACATAAGAGATAAAAACAAGAAATTTCTGCTTCACTCACGGTTTATATGTCGCTCCTCTTGCTACGTCCTGGAGGTTGAGGTGTCCACCATTGTGAAATTCCAATGGTGTGTTAAGTTCTTCCTATGCAAGTTTCGTCATACACATACACACACTCACACAATAAAAAAAAATTAAATCACACGGTAGAACCGGTAGAACGTTCCCTATGCAGCACAGCCAGCACTCAGAGTTCACTTGGAGTTCACAATTTCAGTTCGTTTATAAAAAAAAAATAAAAAATGTGTCACAGGTTTTAAGAAACTGGTAGAGGCATAAAAACAGAAAATTTTTTGAAACAACTTATGATCCCTACATTCACTGATATGCTCCAATCTACATGGTTAGGGGCGGATTAAACAGTCACTTCAGCCTCTGTGGCTGCAAGTGTCAAATGATGGAATTTATGAATAATAAATTTGAAATATTTAGCAGGAAGGACTGGTGACGTAATCAAGGACTTGAATTTGCCTAGAGAAACCAGGGAAGATTTTGAAAAGCCCGTCAAGAAAGCCGGATTCAGGTTCGAACCAAACAAACAAAACAAACTCCGTGGCCTGTAGTCAGCAAGCGAACTATACCGACCGAGCGACTGCCGATTGTCGGCCAACTTTTGCGGATAGAGGGTGTCACGTGGTCAGCGCAAAGGATCCCCACGCCCATTAATCTCGGTTTTCTAAACCGGAGCATAGATTTCCGTGAAACAGCTCCTCAATTATCCTCACGAGTCTGAGTGAACCCAGTTCCAGACCCACTTCTCAGAAAATCTGGCAGCGCCGGAAATCGAACCCGAGACCTCTGGGTCTGTAGCCAAGAACTCTGACTACTAGACCACAGAGGCAGTCATTCGAACCAAACACCACCCTAATATAATTCTAGAATGTTACCGCTAAGCCAACCCGCACGGCGGAGACATCAATAACAACAGAACTTTAATTGTATTATTTTGTACAATTTAGTGTACACACTCCCTACCCTAAGTAACGGAAAACGAGGTTGTAGACTGGATTCAACTGGCTGAGGATAGGAACTTCTGGGTTCCATAAAAGAAGCTACTTTTTTGATAATGCAAGAGTCTACTAGCTTCTCAAAAGCTCGGCTCAATGATGTATCTGAATATAATTGCCACCAGACAGATACTCTGCAAGTTTAACCAGACATAGAACCCCGAAACCTTACATTAACGTCAAGTCTCTTTGCGTATCACAGCTCGAAGGAGACCTTACCACATATGCAGTGAAGTACAGGCCCACCTCTGGTGTTCGCATACGACCGACGTTTCGAATCGGGACCGGACCTGAACCAAACCCCAGTCTACGAGAAGCGGCTCCTGTACTTCAGATTATCCGACTGTCGTGTTCTCACGGATATAGTGCATGCTACATGTACCACCTATCATATATTCCTTAATTTAATCATCCGGATAATATAATACAAAGGGTATAGAGCCTTCTGAAAACTTCTAAAAAATTCTCAGTCTATGTTTTTCACTGAGAATGGTTTTAAAATGAAGCTCAAGCCTACATAAATATATATACTTAAATGGCACAAACATGCCTACGTTGATATATATATATGTGTGTGTTCCGGTAGGATCAAGAATTTTCTATTCTCCAAGTCGTCCAGACCGGCTCTGGGGTCCACACAACCTCCTATCAAATGGGTACCGTGGGCTCTTTCTCTGGGATAAAGCGGCCGGGGCGTGAAGCTAACCACTCACCCCCAACTCACGGAAATGTGGATCTATACATCCACTCCCTTATACGCCTTCATGGTGCAGTGTTTAATTAGTTAAGAACAGGGACAACTTTACCTCATCACAAGCATTTATTTCCTTAGCCCATTTAACGATGACTTCTGAACTTGGAGAGGGTAGATATGGGTGAGGGTGGAATAACTTCCGGGGGATGAACTGAACAAAATATGGAAACAAACGGTCATGTTCTGTTTTAGTGTACTGTGCTAGTGATTGTTTCGAGGCCCTGAAGAAAACAAAAAAATGATGGGTTAGCATAGCCGGCCTCCGGACAAGGACTCGAACCCAGTAGCTCACAATTAAAAAAACAAGAGCACTGCAACGGTCGAAGTTGTTTAATAAGGGATTATTATAAATTTGATAAAGTGCAAACTGTGCTTGCTATTGGCTGTTACACTTTGTTTACAAAATTACGGATCTCCTTCCGTTGGGTCATTATGAGCGCTGTATTTATATAGAATATAGCGTCAAAGGATATGAATGATCAGTTGTGAATTCAAAAGGATGTGGAAGGAAGCGGTCGTGGCCTAATCGAAGTACTAACCCGGCAGTTTCCTGGAGGGACCGGGGAAAAATCAATAATAAACACAGGACAGACTGCGTCTCCCCCAGGATTCGAACCGAGCACCCGCCGAATATGTGTCTAAAGCGTTACCATTAAGGTAACCCGATTGGAAAAATTACTAAAAATTCGGAATTTATCAGTAATTTTACAGAGGTTTATATGATATAATTAAATGTCATACGAAAAGATATTAAGCCATGGTAAGCCGATGAGAAGATAATTACTTTGGAAAGAAACCAAATATTTCAGCAAATTGTGTAGGTTATGAAACAATACCAGACTTCAGAATATTTTGTATACTACATTATTATGATCAGAAAACCGGTTAACAAACTGTTTTAAGAGTAATAACAAATCATATAAGTGAAATTTTATTTCGGCCTGTACTTACGAATGAAATGGGTTATTATAACCAACAAAAGAGTTACCTTACAAATCTCCCAAAAGCTGTCGACCACATTTAATTATAACGAATTGATAACTCATAATAATTAGTGATCATAAAACAAAACACGTACGTCACTGTCACAAAATAAACACAAAAAACAAAGAGAAACACAACAAACACGGCAAATTCCCTCCAACTGGGGCGAACAGCTGACAACTGGAAGTGACGTCACTGCCGTTCGAGAATCGATTCCAGGGTGACTTGAATATTGTCATTACAGGTCATGCATATCGACATCAGATTGTAACTACCTGTCTCTCCGCCCTCACTAGCGACAATAAATATCAAACAGACCTATTTCGTGTTCAGCGCGTTTCATAACATGTGCTATCTATCTCCTTACATTAAAGCTCTCAGGAACTTTTGTTCTTTACAGCGGGATTCATAATTACACTGAGTTACAAATAAAAAACGTGTCTAAAGTCTCCCTACTACTTTACGGGAGTTCCACAATTTGCGTAGATCTTGTCTTAGATTTTATTTTGATTGATGCCTTACTCTTCCCATGATCCTTTATAACGTCACGTGATTTATCAACACAGATCACGTAAAATTCAACCCTCACTGCTTTTAGCGCGTTTAGTAATTACCATACTGTTTGTCATTACATCAAATTATTTCTAACATTGATTTATGATCTTAGGTAAGATGTGACGACTCCTAAACTACTTCAGCGCGTTACATAATTTTGCATATTGTAAATGATCTCCATTAGGATTTATCACATTGAAAGAAAGGAAGATAATAGATGTAACTTATTTATTAAAGGACGCTTTCCATCTTCATGGGCTGTGTGGCATCCGAAGAAAGATGATCTATAAATTAGAAAGCAAGTTTCTATGGTCTGTATTGAAGCAACTATAAAACATTTACCTGAAGGAAAAGCTGCAGATAATCAAGACAAACCTAAAAAAATGGTCTCCATATGAGATTTGAAATCAGGACACTTCGAATAAGAAATTAGTGATAAATGCCCGTCAACAATATTCACACTAAATTAACTACTATAATGGCCGCGCAATAGCTCAAGCAGTTACTCGCTGGCTCCCCACCGCGGCGGCCCGGGTTCGATCCTGGCCCTGGTCAAGTGGGATTTGTGGTGGACAAAGTGGCGCTGAGCAGGTTTTCTCCGAGTTCTTCGGTTTCCCCTGCCAATCTTCATTCCACCAATTGCTCCAAAATCACCCTCACCTATCATCTGGGGCTGGTACAATAGGCCAGAAGTGGCCGCAGTACAAGGGACTTAGTCCCACCCCACTATCCATAAAAAAATTAAATATAATTAAATCCATGGAGCAGAATATTTTCTTGAAAATCTAATAGTCGATCACCTAGTCCAGTCGACTTCAGTCCAGTAAATGGCTGTTGGTCCTCGCCAGCACACTCATTCTTGGTTTCGGGCCTCGTCGAGACCCATGACTATATTTTATTTCCGTTCTTCTCCATGTTTGCCGGTCACGGTAGGCGAGCGGTCTGAGGCATGTACTGTCTTCGCTCGCTCGGAAGCCGGGACCGTGGGTTCGAATTCCACNTGTGAGGTACGAACTGAATTCTTATATATTATTCTTACACACTGCCGGTCACAGTAGCCGAGCGGTCTGAGGCATGTGCTGTCTTCGCTCGCTCGGAAGCCGGGATCGTGGATTCGGATCTGTTTCCTGTGAGGTACAAACTGAATTCTTATATATTATTCTTATACACTGCCGGTCACGGTAGCCGAGCGGTCTAAGTCATGCACTGTCTTCGCTCTCTCGGAAGCCGGGATCGTGGGTTCGAATCCCAAACATGGCATGAATGTTTGATATGTGTATGCGTTTATTCTGTGTTTAGGTAGAGGCCTTGCGAGGAGCTGATTACCCGTCCAAGGAGTCCTAACATCTGTAAAATGATCACGAAACTGAGAAATCAGCCCTATGCTCCAAATTGGGAGCAAGAGGAGAGAAAAATCTTTTACTTGTTTGGGTCTATTATTGGATTTAAAAAGGTGAAAAGGCTTGAATGTGCTGGACACATAATAGGTGCCAGTGAGAATAGAACAATTAAGAAAATACTTAACACTAAACCAGAAGGAAATAGGAAAGTGGGAAGACCAAGTTTGAGATTTGAAGAATGTGTGTGGCAGGACATAAAAATTTTGGGTGTAAAGGACTGGAGGAATGTAGCATCGAATGGAGAAGAATGGTGAGCAATCCTGAGGAAGGCCAGGGCTCGTTCTGTTTGCGTCTAGCTGACTGCTCCCTGAAGATGGACACAATATTTTTCCGAAATATCGGTAAATTTTACCACAATATACGCTGTAACATCCTCTGCATTTAATAAGAGTGTCTGTAGCATGTCCCTTCTTGAATACAAAGTAAGGGGATTGAGTAACGCGTAGAGTAGGCCACGCCGAACTGTTTAATGCAAGAAGGAGACCAATGATATATAAATAACGCTACGAGGACGAGACACAAACAAATGAACGCCACTAGGCAAGGAGCACAACTCTGTTAAAAGCAACGGCAACCTGAAAACTTGTGCTCATTCCTCATCGTGTTGGTCTTGCTGATGGAGGGAGTCTGGTTGCAGTGTGGTTCAAGAACCGGTACTTCTCGAGTGTTATGGCCTCGTGTCCCGCGACCTAACAGCCGAGCTCAGCGCGTACAACAGCGCTGTGACCACGTGCTAATATTTAGCACCATCTGTCGTGTGAGTCCAAACAAAGTGATGTGAAAATTGTGTAAAGTTCAAATAAGTAACGTGTAAAATGTAAGCAGCATAATTTGCACGTACGGTGAAACAAGAAAACCAAATTATAACAAAATAAAATGGAGTTAAGGAAAAGAAATAGAGAACAAACATTATTAATGTGTGTAATTACGAGTGTATTTGTGAGTGTACTTTTAAGTGCGTGTGTTATTGTGAATGCAAGTGAAGAAGAAGAACAAAATGAGAATCAGTCGTCATATGACGTAAGTACGGAAATTCTGATAGACAAGGAAATAAACAACATCGACGATCCTGTGAAAACTACAAATTACGCTGGTTACATTTTGGGCCGTGTCGTCGATTCTTTAACAATGCATTCTTATAAATCATTTACGCCATATAATAACAATGACGTTGGAAGAATGTATTCTGTAGTAGATAAAGACAACAGGACATTAAATCTGTATGGAAATAACGAGCTGTGGGAAGGTTTATTTAGAGACTGTGCCGTAAAAACATCGTTGACTTGTGTGAAAAGAAATGTGTTTGAATATCTAAATCGATCAATCGAAACCGACGGGGATTTCCCTGTCACTGATAGCTTAATATTCACGAGGAATGGTAATGAGATTTTTGAGAATAAATATGACAGGAATTTGAATAACGTGTCATATCACCACGACCACGGAAAAAGTGTTAACGACAGTGAACGTTTTGAAGAGCGTTCATTCAGTTCCTTTCACAGTTTAACGAATGCTCTTTACGATAAAGGCGTGAAGTTCATTATGACGCATGACCTTGTTCTTCAACTGCCCGAAATGTTGTTTGATGGCGCTCAAGTACGGATTTCACCGAAGGGTCTCGAAGAGGATGGCGGCGCCATGTTT
>NW_019727400.1:1248794-1278675 GCF_002891405.2 Cryptotermes secundus | reverse complement strand
CTACCCTAACCTCCCTTCTACTACTACTACTACTACTACTACTACTACTACTACTACTACTACTACTACTACTACTACTACTACTACTACTACTACTACTAGTACTATACTGCCATTACTACTACGGCTACTGGTGGTACTAATAATAATAGTAATTCGGTTCCTTTGTGAACATGGTAAACTTGGCCGCCGACATTTGTTTTCTTAACAATGATCTGGCTGCTTGCAATTAGTTGGTTATTTCGCCAAATATTTAATAGAACAAAAATATTTGAAGTAAAATTGGTGGACCCCAGTGAGATCCATATTTCATTTCATATGCCAGTATATTGTACATTGTATTCTTTTTAGATTCATAAAATATTATAATATGTTAGAATGATTGCCTTCCAATAACTTTAATATTATACCCTCCTCCGTATATCAACTGTCATCAGCATTTGTTGAATTGTGAGATTTGAGTGCCTCACAATGGTGAGAGTGAAGACCACTGCTCTATCCTAATGATGGAAGCAGCGTCTTCTCCGAAACTTTGGTAAACATCAACAAAACTACACGTTGTCACAACCCACAGAAGGCAATAGTCTTCATAATCACCGCCTTCAGAATTTGAAGTGCCACATGAATATTACTGTCGCCTGGGGTGACTCATCGTGTAGTCTGGTAAAAAGTTACCAATGTTTCAAAAGGAACCTGACTCCCCCCCCCCCTTGAGGACAGATAAACGTCACATACCAGAAAACATTAACCCTTTTTTGTGTGTTATTTAAAGGCGGTTTGCTAAGATGATTGATGAATTAGAAAGGATTTGGAAGGAAGCGGTAGTGGCCTATTCGAGGTACTATCCCTCTAATTGCCTGTAGGGACTGAGGAAAATCACGTAAAACAATAGGATATCCGGCGTCGTAGCCGAGTTTCTAACTGAACCGCCCGCATACAAGTATAAAACGTCGCCTAAGGGCCAAAATATTCTGTGCAACCGTCATTTTTCGAGCTCTTTGGAAGAATTTTATATTACGTTTATTTATAGTATAGGTCTATCCTAACCATTCTTTGCTTTTGCCTTTATTCCTCCCATTCTTCTCCCTTCTTTCTTTTTCTCTCCCTTTTTCGCGTCTACTTTTTCCATTAGTCCATTAAATATACTACAATTTTTCTTTGGGTAGTGGAGCGCAACCTTTCCCCTTTACGACAGGAACGTGCCCTCTCATTTACATTCCGGGAGCCTCAGTGCGGAAGAGAATTGTACAGACAAAAAAAATAAGAGATAGTCAAGCAAAGCTTTTTTTTTAAATTCTTGTTTTTTCTTTCAATTTGTTTCCGCGTTAAAAGTGTTTACATTTGTTTCCGGATTTGATATAACCTTCCCCTTATATATTTTGAGGTCTAGAAAATAATTTATGTTGGGTTTCTAGACAAGTTAACTCTTGATCCAGCTCCAGTGTAACCAAACTTATAGTCAATCCACTCTACGAACAAGGTTACGTCATACTTTGTGTAGGCAACCTTACGGAACAAAGTTCTGCCTATGAATATTTGAATTTCACATCGGCGTATGAATATCGGAAGTATGCTGAAAAGAGTATATAGTAACATTCTAATGATGACGTAACGCTCTACGTCACTAACTGACGATGACGCACCCTCGTTCCAACAGTGCACTGAGTATAGCATATTTGCTGTTACCTACGGCAAAAGCAAAAATGAGGATGTTATTTATACAGGATGGCCAACTATATTATCGTTCCTGCACGTAGCCCTCAAGTACTCTACTCAGTCTAATATAAAAGTAAGTTATTTTCATGTTACTTTGAGACTCTAGCAGCGCCCTGAATACATTAGAGCTGAAGGTTTGATTATTCATGAGTGATGAAGTTGGAAGGATTTGGAAGGAACTGTTGTGGCCTAGTCGGGGTACCATCAAGGAATCTACCTAGAAGGACTGAGGAAGACCTCGGAAAATCAGAATCAGTATGGACGGTGTACCTACTGAGATTTGAACCGTAACTCCCACGAATAAAAGTCTATAGCGCTAATACTAGACGACTATTTTCGATAACTATTTTGAGAAACTGACAGTAGGTCAGAATGTCACAAAATATACAGTTTTTTATGGAGTACAAACGCTCCGTTATTAAGGCCCTGTCATTGTACAGGGTCCGGCAGGGAGGTGTGATGGTTTTCAGAAAAGTAGTACACAGTTATTTTTTTTACGAATAGCAAATTTAATGTTTTTAAAGAGTATTTACGATGCTGTAACAAAAAATAAGAAAATTTAAATCCATTTTCGGAAAATCACATCATGCAAATGGCCGCCGTTATTGTCAAAGCATTTTTGCAGACGAGCGGAAAAGTTGTACATAGTTCTTCGAAGCATAGCAAGTGGAATCGCTCCAATTTCTGGGGTGCGGGCAACTGAAAGGGCCTCAAGAGGGCGTGGTTTGTCGATGTAAACCTTAGCTTACAGGTAGCCCCATAAAAAGTAATCGCACGCCAAAAGATCTGGGGATCGAGGGGGCCACTCCACATCCCCACACTTCGAAATGAGGTGCACAGGAAAATATTCTCTCAATAAGGCCATTGATTCTCTTGAGGTATGGCAAGTTGAAACCAAACTGTAGTGAGGTCGATGCGACGCCTTCGCAATTCAGGCAGTAAGAACTCGTGCAACATTGTCATGTAACTTTGTGAGTTTACTGTTACAGTGCATCGCCTTCCATGAAAAAGTAAGGCCCAATTACGCCAAAGCGGGCCATTCCGCACCACACAGTGACTCGTTCGCAATGCAGGTGTCTTTGGTGGAGTTCTTGGGGATTGTTTGCCGACCAGTACCGGAAATTTTGTTTATTGACGCTTCCTGTCAAGTGAAAATGCGCCTCATCACTCATGATGAGAACAGTGTCATCCCTCAGCACTTCCAGCGTGGTTTCAGCAAACGTAAACCTCCGTATGAAATCGTTCTACTGCAGTTCTTGAACCACCATGATTTTGTACGGGTGATAGTGAAGGTCAAAGTGTAAAATTCCGCGAACTGACCTCTCTGACATCCGCAGAGCGTGAGCGTGCCGTACCGCTGACCGACATGGGCTGGTCTCCACAGCTAGTCGAATTCTTTCGTTGTTTTCCGGAGTCCTGATAGTTCGATCGCCTCCACGAGCTGTACCCGGTCTCACAGATCCAGTTGTCCTGAAGTTCTTCACCCACTTCATTATTGTCTTTCGAGACGGAACGGCGCCATGTCGACCAACATTGAAATGACCACCACCGAACTACCCGTTTGAATAAACGTCTCAAAAACAAAGGCGCGATATTAAATGGTTCACGGTTCCATGGCCACTGAAATGGCGTCTAACAGTGAGTAACTGCCAACCATTGCGCATGCGCTAGTCCCCTTACCCCAACTTTTATACCCATCACAAATACGTCACACCTCCCTGCCGGACTCTGTACATACTTCTTTTAATATTATCCTCTGACATCCGACCTGGTCTCCAAAGAAATTCTCCCTCTTCAGAGTTTATGGTTAGAATTTAGGCATTTTCCTAATTCTGTAAATTTCAGAATAGGTGTAATTTCATAGGAGAGCGAAATTATTACGAAGAAAGTAATAGTGTTTGAAAGCGAATTTCAATTTTCTATTCACATGCACGTGACTTAGAGTAACAGTTGGTACAAAGTACAGTACTTTGTTCCATGACATAAGCCGCAACAAACTTTCAAAGTAAACGCAAAGTTGTTCCCGTGCTTAATTAATTTAGCAACGCGCCATGAATGGGTATTTGGGGGTTCACAGCATAGCTCCACGATTCTTGACCTCGGCACTAGATGGATGTGACTTGTCAGCTTCACACCCCGGCCGCTCTACCTCTGGTGATCCTCAATGTCTGTTGGATAGGAGATTGGGTGGGCTCCCAAGCAGGTTTCGAAGCGTTGGAATGGAGAAAATTCCCTTGGCCCTGCCTCTTGAAGCAGTGAAACACAATTTTGAGCTTTGTTGTTTGATAGACGTTAATATTACAGACCTATGTATTCTGGTATGTGACGCGGTGTAGTCTGGAAGTTTTGTACCAAGTTTATTACGAACCAGTTTCCTCCAGCTTGAGAGAAAAGGCAGAAGGTTCATCCGAAACGTCTGCATATACTACAATGCGACCATGCAAGTGGATGTTGTATTATCTTAAGAGACTATTTTTGTAGTATCCTATTATTTTCATTCCTGAAGATGGAGGCAACATGATATACCGAAACGATAGTATCTACCAGGTTACACGACATCACATTCCAGATACATATGATTTTATGAGTATATTTGTTTAGAGCTCTATTTCTTTTGAATGGAACTGTACAGTAACTGCATATCCCAGAGGAAAAGCAACAAAGATGGCGTGCTTTGATAATGTATTCAGTTGCAACCTAGCGAGAAAAATGTAAAGGGTTTGCTGACTTGCAGACTAGTGTATGTGGGCTGCTGGGAAAGTCTGTCTCTGAAACGAAATAATTCAATTGCTTAATGTCCCGAAGTTCAACTTTTACAGCTGTCTGTGTTAGTGCGCTCATTCATACACTTCAGTTAACCCACGATTAATAATCTCGCTCCTGAATCTCTTTTATCAGAACTTGGTGCAGCCTTCTTCACCGTCGCAGAGACGTTACAGTGTCTCAGGACACTACTTCGATTCCAGTTTGCAGGTCCCCCCTCCCCCCCAAAAAGTAATTGCTTCGTCCATTAGCGGATGAAGACAGTCAATATAAATCGACGCAAACAAGAGAGAGAGGGAAGGAAGGAAGAATAAACTAAAGAAAGAGATAAAAGCAAAGACGTAATTGTTCCTGTGTTTAATTAATTAAGTACCAAGCTATTAAGATGTATGGGAGAGTGGAGGTATAGCTCCACCGTTTATGACCTCTGCACTGGATGGAGGCGAGTTATCAGCTTCACGCCCTGACACTTTTACCCCGGGGAAAAGGGCCCCGCCATCGACTTAATTGTAGGCTGTGTAGGCCCCAGGCAGATCTGGTTGCTATGGGGACAAGAAAGTTCTCTTGGCCCAACTGGGAATCGAATTTTTCGATGTGGAAAGAAATTGAAATCGACTAGACAGTTCTCTGTGTAGTTGTACCAAATTTCGTATCTCTCAGATGATTTAGGAGATGAAGCATGCGGAAAGTTTAGCTGTCTTTTTGTTTATCTACGCGCTGAGAAGCTGGCGTCGAATTTCCTTCTGAATATATTTGATAAATATAGAGACAGGTCTTGTGCTACACCTACCGGCTTTCCATCACGGAAGCCTGGGCTCAATCCCGGGGTAGTCCATGTAGGTTGTGGCAATTGAGCAGTTTTTCTCTCCAAGCACTTCGGCTTTCCCCTTCCACTTTACCATCCCACCATCGCTACATACTCAACCATCAGGGGCTGGTATGATAGGCCCATTTAAGGCCGTAGTACTCCATATTACTCCACCCTTAAAACTTAAATAACTCCATGGAGCTTATTTCTTCTTGAGATGCCGCTAGTTCAAAACAAGACACGCAACATAACAGGAAGGAACACAGCCCACCACCTCGAACACGCATGCGCAATCGGGGGACTCTATGTAACAACCTAAGGAACAATACAAAAGACAGTAGTTCCGTCATCCATTAACCTTTAACACCTGATGATGACCACATTGGTCGAAACATGTAATGTAAAACTTCAAAGTTTTATAGAACACTAGTGCTGCATGTAAGACTGTGGCACTAACTGATACTGAAGAAGAAAGCAAGTAAACAACTGAAGAGATGCAAGTAAAAACACAAATATGAAAGGACTAAAGGCAGAAGAATGGAAGTAAGAAAGCAGAAAGAGAAGACATTAGCAACCAAACGAAAAGAGAAGGGAAAGGATAAAGACTAGAGACAGGGAGAGAAAGAGAGAGAGAATAAGAAAGAAAGGAAGACAGATAGAAAGCGACGTAATTGTTTTGAAGGGAAATATTTAACCTCGAATGTAACAAAATAGTTTCTAAACTTGAAGTAATTTGGCCGGTCATTACCGGCAACCAGGAATTTCATTTGTTGTACTGCTTGGGTGACGTAACGGCGCAAAACTAATGTATTTCACTGAAATGGCTAATGTTGCGCAGAGCTTCGGAGCATATTAAAATCCCTCATTTCGCCTAAGTGCACATTTTAATTTCAGTTCACAAATTACACGGTTCTTTTTCATTAACTTTTGTTAAGTAATTTCAATATAATTACATCTCTTTTGTTCTGGTATAAGACAACCAATATACTATAGAATTCAATTATGGCCCAAAATATTGGCACGTGTATTTGTGACTAGTAGACGGGGTTTGGATCAGTGAGTCTGTTTATTGGATATTCACTACTCACAACTGCAAATAATTATAAGACATTCAAGAATACCGTAATTATAACACACAAATAAAGTCTTCTGTAACTGTTTTCACTAGTCGTTGCTAGGTAACAGATCTAAAGAATGGCTATTCCTCTGCTAGCGTCCTGTCTCCGGACCCACACAGCTTTGTATCTACCGGGAGCACACTGCCTGAGGCGTGAAGCTGATCGCTCACCACCATCTAGTATCGAGTTAAAAGTAGTGGAGCTATACCTCTACTTCCCCATACATCTTCATGCCACAGTGCTTAATTAATAAAGCAAAGGTACAACATTACATTTTTATGCCTACTACGTCACTATCTGTCCGATCAAAGTGGCCGCGCGGTCTTAGGCATGAAGTATTTTCGCCTGCTCGAAAACTTGGGTCGTGTGATCGAATCCCAAAAGAGGCATGGATGTTTGTTTGTGTTTATTGTTTGTTTAAGTTGTTCTGTGTGTAGGTAGCGGCCTTGCGACGGGCTGATCCCCCATTCTAGAAGTCCTACTGGCTGTGTATAGATTAAAAACTGAAAAAGAAAACGGCCAAGATCCACAAAGACTGTAAAACCATTGACAGACAGACATGTGATCATCAGATGTCGAAGAACCCTGAAAGATATTTTAGGTATATCATATTTACTTCTAAGTCAATAATTATATTGAAGAATGCCGTCTTCTTTGATGTGGCGCCGAGTAGATTTTGTGTGAAACGACGTTTCGGAGGAAAGTATCGCCTCCATTTTCAGGATTAAAAAATTCAAGAGCAAGAAACCAGCTTGAACAGGCGGCTGGAGCCACATTCCAGAAGAAGGCGTTCTTCATAGTCACCGCCGTGAAAACCTCAAATCTTAAATAATTATATTGATTCATATCTTTCTAGAGAAACAGAAGCTGTTGATGGCCTTCTTTGCGTTAATGATGGTGATAAAGTTGATCAAGGTGAAATTGATGTTCGTGCTTCCTGTTCTCCTTGGTGTCGGGACGGCAAAGAAGCTATTTCTGAAGCTGCTTCTCTTCCTCTTCCCAGCCTTCGCACATATCTTCAAGTTCTGTGCGTTTTACCACGCGGCGCACACCAAGTTCCATCATCATCATCATCAGGTAAGCCGGGTCAGGCGTAATGACTGAAACTTTCAGAAGAAGGGCGGCAGTTCACAGGCCCTGTAAGCCTACTGAGCCAATTTACTCTCGCTCACACCCTCACAACCTTCTGAAGCATGAGGATAATAAAGATTTAGGAATTCAATTCCAATTTCACTTGAAACACTCAGAATTTTCATTACAACAAACAATTGACTAATGCACGTTAGTGAAATAATCTCTGCCTCTTTTCTAAGTAATATTTCCACGAGTATTCTGATAAGGCGACAATAAATAATGGATTCGGATTTTATAACTCGTTTTATTGGATATTTTCACACGTCATAACTACAATTCGTTAGTACACTTTCAAGATTACTGTATGTATGACACAAAACAATTATAACACTCTCAAGGTTAACACATCAACTGCTGAACTGCCTTCAACTTCGTCTTCGGGACCAATCCCCTCGAATAGACTTCACCGTTTCTTATATAGGCTCGGCACGGACCACGCACAGAAAACCCAGTTCTATTGTTGCATAAGAAAGAGCACACAGAAAAGAAGTGACGTGATTCCTAGTCAACGTTTTCATTGGTGCGCTGTTCCTAGCAACGCGCAATAACATTACTCCCTGGGACAACACTTCTATTGTTGTCTTGTGTGTATTCGGTCGCGGGGTGTTCACTGCTCTGGCCATCTATGTTACAGTACTAAAATCGTAAACAAACACGGTCGGTACAACACAGTGGTTTTAATTTATTTAAGTAAAGGTGAAAGGTAAAAATGTGAAGCTATCCCTGTAACAGGCTGTGAAGACCCATAGGGTTTAGAGACGTCGAGGCTCCCACATTTTCTAGAACATCGGCTCACAGATGGCGGTAAGGTTGTCAGCCTTACTCGTAGGCCGCCCTGTACCTCCCAGGAAGATTCCTGGTACTCATTTCTGTTAGAGGCTGAGTCGAACCCAGGGCCATAGTGCGGCTGGAAGGAATTGTAAATCTAAAAATCGAGAAAAATTTCGTACGGTTTATTTCATATTGTTTCTAGTTTAAATTAGTAGTAGAAAAAAAAACAATTATCAAATTGATGATAACCTTATTGCAAAATCTGGTATATATAATAAATCCTGTCTAATCCGGTTGTAGTTAATTCGGATGTCGGATCTCTCAGTTACTGAATGTACATAGGGTCAGTGATGTTAGGCAGACAGAAATCAATACAGCTGTGCCGTTAGTACCTGATCCTAGCCCTTTTGAGGTTGAAAGTGCTATTGCAAAATTGAAACGGTATAAATCGCCAGGTAGTGATCAAATTCCGGCAGAACTTATTCAAGCAGGAGGCGAAATATTACGTTCTAATATCCACAATCTAATTACTTCTATTTGGCATAAGAAAAAATTGCCTGATCAGTGGAAGGAGTCTATTATTGTACCGGTTCACAAGAAGGGTGATAAAACTGACTGTAGTAATTACTGGGGGATATCACTGTTATCAACTTCATACAAAATTTTAATCAATAACCTTCTTTCAAGGTTAAGTTCATATATAGATGAAATTATTGGGGAGCATCAGTGTCGGTTTCGACGTAACAGATCAACGACAGATCAGATCTTTTGCATTCGTCAAATATTGGAGAAAAAATGGGAGTACGATAAGACAGTACATCAGCTATTCATAGACTTCAAGAAAGCCTATGATTCAGTTAGGAGGGAAGTATTGTACAGTATTCTGAGAGAGTTTGGGATACCCATGAAACTACTTAGGTTGATTAAAATGTGTTTAAATGAAAAGTATAGTAAAGTCCGTGTAGTTAAACATTGGTCTGATAGATTTCCTATCCAGAATGGTCTGAAACAAGGAGATGCTTTATCGTCACCCCTTTTCGACTTTGCTTTAGAATATGCCATTAGGAAGGTCCAGGGAAACCAGGTGGGACTAAAATTAAAAGGGACACATCAGCTGTTGGTCTATGCCGATGATGTGAATCTACTGGGTGATAATGTAGATACCATAAAGAAAAACACACAAACTTTAATTGACGCAAGTAAAGAGGTTGGTCTAGAAGTAAACACAGAGAAAACTAAGTATATGTTACTGTCTCGTCACCAAAATGCAGGGCAAAATCATGACATAAAGATAGGAAACAGATGTTTTGAAAATGTGGCAGAGTTAAGATATTTGGGAACAACAAAAACAGATCGAACCCTGATTCAGGAGGAAATTAAGATGAGACTGAACTCGGGTAATGCTTGCTACGATTCAGTCCAGAACATTTTGTCTTCTCATCTGCTGTCCAAAAACATAAAAATTAGAGTATACAAAATTATAATTTTGCCTGTGGTTCTGTATGGGTGTGAAATTTGGTCTCTGACATTAAAGGAGGAACGTAGACTGAGGGTGTTTGAGAACAGGGTGTTGAGGAGAATATCAGGACCGAAGAGGAATGAAGTGACAGGAGGTTGGAGAAAACTACATAATGAGGAGCTTCATAACTTGTACTCTTCTTCAAGTTTAATAAGAATGATGAAGTGAAGGAGGATGAGGCGGGCAGGGCATGTAGCACGAATGGGGAAGACGATGAATGCGTATAGGATATTGGTGGGAAAGCCAGAAAGAAAGAGACCACTGGGAAGACCAAGGAGTCGGTGGGTGGACAATATTAGAATGGATCTTAGAGAGATAGGATGGGCTGGTATAGATTGGATAGATCTGGCTCAGGGTAGGGACCAGTGGAAGACTCTTGTGAACACGGTAATGAACATTCGGTTTCCATAAAATGCTGAGAAATTCTTGAGTAGCGCCAGAATTGGCGGCTCCTCCAGAAGGGCTCAGCTCCATGAGTAAGTAAGTAAGTAAGTCGGATAATCCGGGTCGAAATATGAAGACTGAGAAGTTCTGTTCACAGCTGAGGACGTTCTTTAAAACACATGTGGGGTTTAAGAGCGAGAGGGATTGTCATTATGTGTTGAGGGCAACTGGAGAGACCAAAACCACGCAAGACAATATCCAAGATTTGCTTCAGCTGGATGAAGCAGACTATGGAGTTCAGCTTCTAACAGAGAAATAAATTGCTGATATTTTTTTTATTTATTTTCATCGGCACTAACTATATTGTTAATTTTTTCAATTATTTGTTTTCCAAGATTATTTTGTCTTTTGGGGCTATCCTTGTTTCATTAATCCGGATTATCGCTTAAATCCAAATGAAGCCGGATTAGCGAGGGTTTGCTGTAATATAGTCGGTAGAGTTTCTAGAATGTAGGGTGGACAAAAGAAGAATCGGTGTTCGATTCACGACAAGAATAAAAGATTTTTCACTTCTCCGGAACAGCCATAGCGCCCACTGGAGGCCAGTGGGCCCCCTGACAAATGATTTTCGAGGACTATTTCCTCTGGTATTAAAGCATCGGGGTTGTGAAGTTGACCACTCACTTCCATTTAATGACGAGGTTAAAGTCTTGGAACTATAATTTCACTCCATTCCGAAGATACAGTATTAGGTGGAAGAATAATATTAAAATTGGTCTTAGATATATAGGATGAGATTTGATAAATCTGGTTTAGCATAAGGCACCAGTGAACACGGTAATGAACCTTTGGGTTCCATAAAACGTTCAGAAATTTTTTAGTAGCTTCACAATTGACGGTTTCTCAAGAAAGGCTCAGCTCCATGGAGTTACTTATTCCTACCTCCACTCTCTCATACATCTTTAAGGCATGGGGCTTATTTAAGGACATGGAAAACTGAAACTCTTACGTTACTTAATCCGGGTTAATGTTTTTGTCGTGTTAACGGATGTGTTTGTGTGTGTGTGAGACATATACTCACGTAACTGTTCCTCCTTGTTTTAAATCCTTGTAGACAAGGAACATGGAAACTTAACCAATGTGTACAAAGCACAAATACTCTAATACTGAAGCCAGTAGAGTCTATTGAGATGTTCATGTGTGCAATTGGATAACTTCGCACTTCCGAAAGGATGTCACAGAGAAACCTATAGTCCCACTTACTATAGGTCAGTGTGTCTAGCGCCTTCCGTCTATTGCATGTGTCGCAGCTCACGTCCGGGGAATGTAAACATGTTAGTGATGTAAACTAAGTTACGCTGTGTTCATTACAATCAAGCTAGACACCAATATAGTGGTCTTAACAAACATGATAATCAGGGACGGAAATACGGGGTAGACGCACACAGGGACGCCTACTAAACTCCATAGCGCTTCTTTAACGAAGCTATTTCCATTGCCTTAAGAGTTCATAACAGCGATGTAAGCAGGAAGGAATTCACTAACCTGCATTACAATAATTACGTCCATGGTTTATGCTAACCGTCTTAGAGTGTATACACTTTTTCACCTTATTCTTCACTTCCACACTACATGTTTCAGCACTAATGTGCCATCCTCAGGTGTCTTTATGCACGTTAAACTATTGTACTGCATGCCATGGTGTCTTCGTTCTAAAATGACGAATACAGATTTTAGTCATTTTAGAATGATGACATCATGGCATACAGTACAATAGTTTAACGTGCATAAAGACACCTGAGGATGGCACATTAGTGCTGAAACATGTAGTGTGGAAGTGAAGAATAAGGTGAAAAAGTGTATACACTCTAAGACGGTTAGCATAAACCATGGACGTAATTATTGTAATGCAGGTTAGTGAATTCCTTCCTGCTTACATCGCTGTTATGAACTCTTAAGGCAATGGAAATAGATTCGTTAAAGAAGCGCTATGGAGTTTAGTAGGCGTCCCTGTGTGCGTCTACCCCGTATTTCCGTCCCTGATTATCATGTTTGTTAAGACCACTATATTGGTGTCTAGCTTGATTGTAATGAACACAGCGTAACTTAGTTTACATCACTAACATGTTTACATTCCCCGGACGTGAGCTGCGACACATGCAATAGACGGAAGGCGCTAGACACACTGACCTATAGTAAGTGGGACTATAGGTTTCTCTGTGACATCCTTTCGGAAGTGCGAAGTTATCCAATTGCACACATGAACATCTCAATAGACTCTACTGGCTTCAGTATTAGAGTATTTGTGCTTTGTACACATTGGTTAAGTTTCCATGTTCCTTGTCTACAAGGATTTAAAACAAGGAGGAACACTAACAACGGTTATCTCGTCTGGTTCCATTATCCCGGGTTGTTAATGGGACAGACACGAGGACACAGTAATGTGACCTTGTGAGCCTACTTTAATTTCTTTCTTTAAACAAATGAAACAAAACACACACTCCGTGACTTGAGTCTGTAAGCCAACTATACCGACCCAGCGACCGCCGCTTGTTGGCGATGTTAGTGTCAACTTTTGTGATTAGAGGGTGTCACATGGTCAGCTCAATGGATCCCCACAGTCGTTAATTTCAGTTTTCTGGATTGGAGCCTCTATTTTCTTGAAATAGTTCCTTAATTATCCTCACGAGGCTGAGTGAACCCCGTTCTCAGAAAATTTGATAGCACCGGGAATCAAAACCAGGACCTCTAGATCTGTAGCCAGAAACGCTGACCACTAGACCACAGAGGTGATCTTAAAGAAAGGAAAATAGATAAAGATTTCCAGAAGTATTTCAGTTTTGACACTGGAGAGGAGTGGGCTGGGAGGCCTGGAGGAAGGGATGATATCAAGAAATATTGTGTAAGGATAGAGACCAGTGGAGGGATCTTGTGAACACGGTAATGAACCTTCAGATCCCATAAAGGTTGGAGCATTCCTTGAACAGTTGAGTGACGGCTGATTTCTATAGAAGGACAGAGTCTGCGTGTGTCTCTACTTTAGATAGGAGCATATTACTAAGACATAAGCATCCTTTGTACCCCGGTATGCACCGATTCACAAGCAGCAGCCGCTGATACCATGCTCCAATTTGGGGACGTCTGAAAGCGAAATAGATGCGCTGGTTTGACGTCACTGCTACCAGCGTGAACGTGTTAAGATTGGAGTGGTTGTCGCTAGTATGTGAGCTGGGTTTCCGCAGCACCCGGATGTTTGATCTTGCAACCTACTATTAGACGCCTCGACAGTGGCAATAAGGGACCCGAGTTTGATTTGCAAACAGGTCTTACAGCTTTGCGCTTCGGTTCAAGCGTTCTGTAACAAGGCGTGCATGCATTCAGGGGCGAACAAACTTCCCAATGAAATAAAGGCACTCCTGTGTTTAATTAATTAATTATGACGTCATGAAAACATGTGGGGGGCTATTCTTTATCTCGGTACTGGATGGAGGCGAGTGGTCAGTTTCACGCGCCCTGCCACTGTACTCCAGGGGAAAGACCCCCTGGTACCCACTGGACAAGTGGCTCGGTGGGCCCCAGAGCCGGTCTGGGCATTGTGGAGAAGGGAAAAATTTTCCCTTACCACGAATCGAACTCCTGCTCATAGCTTGTGCAACCCGTAGCCTAATCACTACACTGACTGAGCTGCACGTGCCAGTAAACGGAAAAAGAGCATGCGACAATCAAGATATTCATATTAATGCTCTTCTGTGTTGCTCATTTCACGACGCTATGAATAGCTTGACAATACAGTGTGAAAATATAGGATGAGTAACATGCGATAAATTGAGAAGGTTCTGGAAGAAAGCGGTGTTGGCCTAGTCGAGTAGTGTCTCTGCATTTGCCTAGAAGTACTGAGGAAAACTGTAAGAAAACTCAGTCAGAATGGCTGCTGTCCCAGCAGAACCAGAGCCTGCTTGGCTTATTCCTCGTTTCCGAAAATGGAAATAGCATATTCCTCCGAAACGTCGATCGAGTTTTAACAGATTATACGGCGTTATAGCCCAGAACATAGACTGTTCTAGACAGATTTTGACGAAATTTTGTATTGCGAATGCACTTTAAATGATATCAGGCAACAACATTCGTTCATATCCTTACGCCGAAATAAATACTGCTTTATAACCGTCACAATGTGCAAAGAAGAACGCGTGATATAGAACAGAACACAGAACAGATTAAGATTTCCAGACGTACTTTGTATCATGAAATGTAAATGAGATGTGTTTATGAATATTCAGTCTTATAATTTGTGATAAGCTTTGAATCAACGGCCTTTTGGTCTCGATTGTAACCGTTTTCAAGCATTAAACGAAAGAAATCAGTATTCATATTAACATAATCGCAATCAATATCTCAACTCATTAAATTTTATATATTTTCAATTTCTGTGAAAGAAAATTTATAAATCCCTCGTTTTGTAATTGTCTCCATATTAATTTTTACTTCTTCCTGAACGGTTGCGGTATCGTATTGCTTTAAAGTCAGGGATTTTCTAACCACCCTCACAACTCCCAACATGGAGAGACATTCATTTTTTATTATTTCCTGCTAGACTTTGAACATATTATTTCTCTCGCTCCCACTTTGGAGCACAGGGCTGATTTCTCAGCTTCACTGATCATTTTACAGATGGTAGGACTCCTTGGACGGGTGATCAGCTGGTCGCAATGCCGCTACCTAAACAAAGGACAACACAAACACACAATAAACGCATACATACACCAAACATTCATGCCTTGTGTGTGATCCGAACCCACGATCCCGGCTTCCGAGCGAGCGAAGGCAGTACATGCCTTAGACCGCTCGGCTACTGTGACCGGCAGAGTATAAGAATAATATATAAGAATTCAGTCCGTACCTCACAGGAAACAGATCCGAACCCACGATCCCGGCTTCAGGGCGAACGAAGACAGTACGTGCCTTAGACCGCTCGGCTACCGTGACCGGCAGTGTATAAGAATAATATATAAGAATTCAGTTCGTACCTCACAGGAAACAGATCCGAACCCACGATCCCGGCTTCAGGGCGAACGAAGACAGTACGTGCCTTAGACCGCTCGGCTACCGTGACCGGCAGTGTATAAGAATAATATATAAGAATTCAGTTCGTACCTCACAGGAAACAGATCCGAACCCACGATCCCGGCTTCAGGGCGAACGAAGACAGTACGTGCCTTAGACCGCTCGGCTACCGTGACCGGCAGTGTATAAGAATAATATATAAGAATTCAGTTCGTACCTCACAGGAAGCCGATCCGAACCCACGATCCCGACTCCAGAGCGAGCGAAGACAGTACATGCCTCAGACCGCTCGGCTACTGTGACCGGCAGTGTATAAGAATAATATATAAGAATTCAGTCCGTACCTCACAGGAAACAGATCCGAACCCACGATCCCGGCTTCAGGGCGAACGAAGACAGTACGTGCCTTAGACCGCTCGGATACCGTGACCGGCAGTGTATAAGAATAATATATAAGAATTCAGTTCGTACCTCACAGGAAACAGATCCGAACCCACGATCCCGGCTTCCGAGCGAGCGAAGACAGTGCATGCCTTAGACCGCTCGGCTACCGTGACCGGCAGTGTATAAGAATAATATATAAGAATTCAGTTCGTACCTCACAGGAAACAGATCCGAACCCACGATCACGACTTCCGAGCGAGTGAAGACAGTACATGCCTTAGACCGCTCGGGTACATTAAAATTGCGGTGTTACCAGAAAGTGAATCAGCTTATAAAATATCATAAAACAAAATAATGTTTTGTGTTTCAGATCGCACATCATCATCACCATGTTCCGGTTCCGGTTCCTGTCCACGTGGACCATAGTGTCCATTTGGACCACGGGCCACCACCATCTTCTCACTACGGTCCCAGCAGTTGGGACTCCACCGGCCCGGAATATATCTCCAACCGTAATGAGTATCTGACCCCCGCACAGGAAAACGAACTGGAAAGTTGGGGGCTCATGTCTAAGGGCTTATTTCATGTCCCTGCAGCAGCCCTTGGTTCTCATCCCCAATCTCTGGCATACAATGCGTACACTCAATATCTGGAGGACCAGAGGGTGTCGAGAAGTGCACTCCCTGTCACCGAACCTAGTATATTCCTTCCGCCAAAACAACAAACTCCTGCCAAGTTTGATCCAAATATCATCTCCCCACCACAACCACCTCCTTATCTCAACAACCAACAACAATTCGTGCAGAAACATCAACCGTTACAGCTGCTTCATCAACAAAGTCAGAAACAACAAAGCAACAACTTTGGAAATGGTAATTTAATACAACAACAAAGAGTAATTCAAGTCGTAGATCCAACAGCTGTAGCTGAGAATAAACAAACAAAATTACAACAACAGCAACAACAAAAATATCAGCAGTTACTTTTGGAACAACAAAAGTACCAACAGTTTTTGAGGGAACAAGAGCAGTCACTGAAGCTGAAAGCCTTGACTCCGAGGCCCGCTACTGAGGGCACTACTGTACAGGTGACGTATGATCCTTTCTACAGTCCAATGCTGCAGAAGATGGACAACGTGTTCGTGCAACTTGGGTTTAACGAAGAAGCTTGTCGAGAAAGATTGGTGTGCAGTATGTACAAGACTCCTTCCCGATTCAGTCCCCACAGCAACTTGATATCAGCTCAACTCAGCAGGTATTTATTCTGGCAATTCCTTCTTCTTCAGGTACATTGTATATCATATTTCCTGAGATTTAACGAATTGCATTGTTAGAAGAGGTTTCTGATGTTTTTGGAGGAAAATGTTGTTTCCATATTCAGAGAAAAAAGTATTCTTGAGGATCGAAGTAGTTATCATAAGTTTCCTTCAAGAAGGATTTGAAAGTGGAACGAAATATTTACTCAAAACTCGAAATTATATTGTAAACATTTCCAAAATCTTTATTTGATGTAAGAACGTATAGATTTTGGCATCTATAGGTTAACCAATAGGTTAAGCTAGATCATTTCCAAAGTTTCACAATTGCGATTGTAGCAAAAGTCACCGTCATCATAACTCATTAAGCCAATGTATGGCCTCTCCCTTCCACTCGAAATGTGTATAGATCTTCCTACATCAACATTTGGCGATTTGCAATTATTCTCCTTCGCTGTTTGTATACTAAGATTTGTTTAGGAATACATCCCGTTTACATCCCTAAATCATGATAATTCCAGTCATATATATTGTCATGCTTTATGTGTGTGACTGTAGACAGAGTATGTATTGTATCTTGGTTTTACTGACCACTTGCACACTCTGAGCTACAAGTAATTGCAATAAATCGCTAATCCCCACAATTCACAAAGCACACAGCACCAGCTAAGCCTATTTACCAGCCTACTATGTCTTCAACAGCCGTTCCCTGGCAACGGCTCTTAACAGTGGAGATTCTTCAGCTTCACGTGGTCAGTTCCATCTCCATAGTCTCCCGTTCAGAACCAAACTGTCAAGTGAACTAACCCCCAGATTGGCAGCCATTTCACACTAACCTCCTAATCTTCTCTTCACAGGCTGACTTTCAACTGACAACTGACTTGATCGCCCCAATTATCTTCCTTATAACCACTTTGAACGGACCGAGTAGGAAACACCTCTTCGAACAGTAACTCTATTGCTGTGCTCGTATTTATTGTCTCGGGAACCTATTTACTGATCGGTTGCCTAAAAACGGACTGCATAACACCGTTGTTTATTCGTCTATTGTATGGCAACGGCTGTACACGTTACAATATGTATTGTCGTGTGTATTAGTGACTAAAGACGGGGTTCGGATTTGTAATTGGATTTATTAAACATCTACAGGTTCCAACTACAAATAATTGTTACACTACTGCTGATTTACACAATTTACAATCACTCCAAATTAACATTGTCAGACTGTTTCCACTAGTCTTCACTAGCCGCCTCCTGGCAACGGATTCATAAAATAGGAACTGTAAAAGTCTCACTGAACTACACAGTCCCAATATCGATGTACTACAGCATATGTGACGTCACACACTGTCTTCTAATTCTTCTTCTGGCCACACTGCTGTTCCCTTGGAACTTCGGAACTCAAGTGAGGTCAATTCCCATTCCCGTATTCTCTCATATCCTCTCGGCACGGACCACGTACAGAAAACACAGTTGTATTGTTGCTTAAGGCAGACCACGTAGGTCACGGTTTAGTTTCCCATTGAGGTTATTGAATTTTTTAAGTTACCTAATCCTTCCAGCTACATTATGGCCCTGAGGTCGAATCAACCTCTAACAGAAATGATACCAGGAATATCCCTGGGGTAAAAGGCGGCCGGCTCTTAAGGCTAACAACCTTACTCCCATCTGTGAGCTGATTGTCTAGAAAATATGGGAGCCTCAACGTCTCACAACCCTATGGTCCTTCATAGCCTGTAACAAGGATAGCTTTACCTTTCTTTTCACTTACTCATGCATTTATAACATTCATTTAAATATACCACAAATATTTCTTCCTGCATACTGTACAATTGATACCTAATGATCCTCATTCTGTGATGTGTAACGCATGCATGACATTCTCCTTAAATCAATGATTATATCAGGAATTGTAATGTGCCTAATTACGAGGAAGTCAATATTTCGTAGAACTCGCAACAATAGAGTTGGAAACATGCCACGAGGACTCTGTAAATGGGAGTCTACAGCACAGAAATAGTTCTGTCGGACACTAAGTCAAGTTCAGACGCCATATGCAGCAAACAGCAACCACGTCCTTATTGACAATGCAATAAAAGAACCGTGAAAGTCGCTGGTTAGTGCATAATCAATGAACATCCGTGTATTTGCCTTGTTGACCAGTTTCTTCATGTTTGGCTTCAATACCGGACAGCCTACGCAAAAATTTAACTAACATCTTTCGCCACCAGAGAACTGTGCTCAATTATCACTCCATAAAGACGCATGTGGAAGCGAAGGTATAGCTCCACCATTTTTTATTCTTTTTTATTGCTAGTGGGGTGGGACTAAGTCCCTTGTACTGCGGCCACTTCTGGCCTATTGTACCAGCCCCAGATGATAGGTGAGGGTGATTGTGAAGCAGTTGGTGGAATGAAGATTGGCAGGGGAAACCGAAGTACTCGGAGAAAACCTGCCCCAGCGCCACTTTGTCCACCACAAATCCAACTTGACCAGACCCGGGATCGAACCCGGGCAGCCCCGGTGGGAAGCCAGCGACTAACCGCTTGAGCTATGGCGCGGCCCTAGCTCCACCATTTATAACGTCTGAATTAGACGGAAATGGGTAGCCGGCTTCTACGAGGGAAAATCAGTAAATACGTCACAAATGGATATAAAACGTAAAAAAATTTGATATTCGAACCTGGCGGAAAAAAAAACTTTATTTCTCGACATATCCTCCACCAACATTGATACATTTGTGCAGTCGCTTTACCAGTGCGTCGAAACCCGGATAATAGTGTGAATTATTTGCATTATATTCTTTCTTTGTCTGACTCTTGTCTATTATTGGAGACAAACATTATTAAAAGGTAAAGCTATCCTTGTAACAGGCTGTGAAAGCCCATGGAGTTGTGAGATGTCGAGGCGCTCACATTTTCTAGAAAATCGGCTCACAGACGGCGGTGAGTTGTCAGCCTTACGAGCCGGCCGCCCTTTACCCCCGAAAAATATTCCTGTTACTCATTTCTGCTAGAGGCTGAGACGACCCCAGGGTCACAGTGCGGCTGGGAGGATTAAGTAAATTGAAAAAATCCACCTCATCGGGATTCGATCCCGCGACCTTCCGGCTTGTAGCATAGTGCCTCAACCAAGTACACTAACGCGTGTCCCTATTCCTGGGGATAAAAAGTGTACCTATAATTCCGCAGCCGATGACCCTGGAAAACCAGAAAATATTCTACTTTCTCTTTTCATTAAGTATTTATGGAAAATGTTAATGAAAACCCTGCTTGATACAATAGGCAACGTAAAGGCAAAGCTGTCGCTCACTTCAATTAATGACTATGACATGAAGATGTAGGGAGGAATGGGTGTATATCTCCACCATTTGCAGCCTCATTATTAGATAGAGGTGAGAGGTCAGCTTCATGTTCCATCCGCTTTATCACCGGAGAAAGATCCTCCAGATACCCTTTTAAGTGGGTCTCAGAATCAGTCTGGACGCTTTGGAGAAGAGAAAACTATATTTGTTTTCCTGAAAACTTGTATAACATTCTATTTTCTTGTAGTGAAATTTGTAATGTTTTGTGAGATCATGTGAAGCATGGTTTATATTAGACATTCGTGTGACAATATTAAATTAATTACATAAATTTAGTTCAGACCGCTAATGCCAAATTTCAGCAAAATCTATTATTCAGAGATGAAGCATATTGGGAGGGGCATCGTTGTAGCCCCTAAAAATAACGTGTTTGCTTTGCGTTTCTTGTGGAAGTACTGCATCATATATTAAACTACGCTAGAAACATCAGTCAGAACAATTAATTCCACCGGGTACATAGGCTAATTGCACTGTCTTCGCTCGCTCGGAAGCCGGGATCGTGGGTTCGAATCCCACTCAGGGCATGGATGATGTTTAGTTTGTGTGTGTGCGTTTTTCTATGTTTGTGTACAGGTAGAGGCCCTGCGACGAGCTGATCACCCGCCCAAGGAGTCCTACCGAATGTCTAGAATCTAGAAAACCCAAAGTGAACGGAGAAGTTCATGGAGGTAGGCCTAGGCCCACTGGGGCTGTAGTGCCAAGGAAAAAAAACATAGGCTAATAATACCGGACATTAGATCGTGGTTTGCGGGCGACGGCTGGAGCTCGCTCTCCGATACAAAATGTCCGCTAAATGTCCTGTGGACATGAGAAGGGGGTGTGGGAATTAGGTGCCGTACTTGTTCACTCTCCTTTTCACCCCACCCACTTGACGACCTCTACCCTCATGAACCTCAACCTATAAGCCATATTTAACAAAAGAGTTCCCTTTTGAAAACAAATGAACTATAGTACATTCACCATTTAGAATACACCTATGAGTAAAGATATCCAGTGCTAGTGAACCAAGCGGCCGCGTGGGGCGACACTCTCGTCTGTAGCGCTCTGGACTGACCACGTGTGTTTTGGACCTTCATGTTATTATTATGTGGATCCTGTTAAGTTTCTTTATTGAAATATAAATCTTCTTAAACCTTGTGCTTTAAACTGTACATTTCATAATTAAAGGCAATTAAATTAATTATTAAAATTATAACAATTACTATAAAAAAGGCAAGAAAGATCACAGTCATCTTTCTACTTAATGAAACACCACGTCATAAAGACGTATGAGGGAGTAGAGGTGTAGCTCCACGCATTGTTAACCTCGGCACTAGATGGAGGTGAGTGATCAGCTTCACTCCCCGGACGCTTTTTCCCTGGGAAAGAACTGCCGGTGCCCTGAATGCTGTGTGGGCTCTAGAGCCTATGTGGAAGTATCTTTTGCCACAGCCGGGAATAAAACCAAAATAATTCAGCCATCCATCCAGTAGCTTAGCCACAACGGCGACGTTAGTAAACCGGTTCTTAATGATCAATACATTAATAATTATTAAACAGAATCATCGTTGTTTGAGAAAATTTGTAAACTTCGTACCAAGGTCCTGATTGAGAGACAGGATAATGATCGTGGACTATTTGAAAGTAACTTCATAAATTTAACTGGAAAGAACTGAGAAATATCACGGAAATCAAAGCTGTAATCAGCCTACTCATTCTTGGGTCTCTATGACTCAGCCGGTAGAGACTAAGTTAAGGGCAAAGTGAATATAAATCCTGATTCTATTAGCGGAAGAGATAACAAGTATTCTCTTCTCCACAGCGCTCAGATCGGCTCCGGAGGCCCTATAACCTGTTACCAGATGGGTACTGGGGGATCTCTCACGAGGTTAAATCGGCTGGGCCTTAAACCAGAGCACTCACTTCCATACAGTGACGCTAAAGAAGTGTTCTGTCATCTGACTTATAAGGCCGTGTAGCCTGTTCAAAGTTAAACAATGTTTCGAAGGAATATGTCGCCTCCATCTTCAGGGTCGGAGAATGAACGAAACATAAAACGGGCATGAAGCACATAGCAAAAAAATCTCTGCTACCTGCTTCATGTTGGTTTCATGTTTCGTTTATTCTCCGACTCTGAACTAGGATGCGACATGTTTCTCGGAAACATCTCTTGACTTTCAATTGACTACACGACTTTATGGTAGCGTAGTTGGTTGAGGTACTTTGCTGCAGGCCGGAAGGTACCAGGTTCGATTCTCGACGAGGTCACTGTATTTTTCACTTGAGTTAATCCTTCCAGCCCTAGAGTCGACTCAGCCTCTAGCAGAAATGAGTACCAGAAATCTTCCTGGGGATAAAGGGCGGCTGGCGCGTAAGTCTGACAACCTCACCGCCATCTGTGAGACTTTTGTCTAGAAAATGTTGGGGCCTTGACGTCTCAGAACCCTATGGAACTCCACGGCCTGTTACAGCGATAGCTTTACCCTTTTTACACCTTCTTTATGCCCCAGTACATAGAACTCCTGATAATCACCGGTGTGACAACCTGAAGTCCTAAACAGGGGCTGTGTTTCGCACAGAATGCAACTGTGACCCACTACAAAAGTTCCAAACCGCTTGTCCTGGCATACAAACATTCGCAGTACTGAATTCTAGTCCTGAAAGCTGTCCTCACAGCATTACAGAGCCATCAGACAAGAGAAATGATTAGATTTGCTTTCCTCAGATGTATAGATATGGTCTACTGTGTCACTTGGACCAGTTGTTGCAGTGCTCTGAAGCCTGACGCCATCTTGTATTTGTTTCGCCCCTTCACACGAAGCGTGACCAGGCGAGACTGATCGCCAAAAGCGGTAAAGAAAATTTGTATCACCGTTATCTATTCTTTCCACGTCACTCACAAACGCATGGTGTCCGTCAGGTGCCAAATGCATGAGATGAGCAGGACATGTAGCATGTAGGCGTAGTTTATACGGAGTTTCAAATGTATAAATCATTAGAGGCGGTCAAACGTTTCAGCAAACATCGCAGTTGCCGTGTTGAGAATAAATGGCAGACTATAATATTTTCCGAAACTTCGGACAAATTTTAACATTTTACCCGGATTATTAAGCCCCAGATACAAAAAATAATAAGGATCAAAATCTGAAATAAATGGAACGGGAGGAGGAGGACTGGATTTTTCTAAGAATCACGACTAGTAAACGGCTTTTGTGAACCAGATCATGAATCTTCAGATCCAATAAAATTGAATGTATACATAAATTAAAGAATAACATATTCTGGGTTTCACTCAGTCCCTCCTACGTTTCCTAGTTTCGGTCCTTTGCTTAATTAACTAAGTACTATGCGACGAAGACATAAGGGGGAGTGGAGGTATAGCTGCATCATTCTTGACCTCGATACTAGATGGAAGTGAGTGGTCAGGTTCACGTCCAAGGGGAGAGAGCCCCCGGTACCCAATAGATAGGAGGCTGGGTGGGCTCCAGAACCTGTCTGGACTCTGTGGAGAGTACAAAAGTCTTGCCACATGCTGGAAATCGAACCCCAGCTTTCCAATTCGTAGCCCGTCGCTATACCGACTGAGCTATCCCGGCTATTCACATTTTGAGTGTATTATTATTATTATTATTAACTAAAAAAAAAAGGAGTACGTCACAGGGACTGATGTGAAAAGAGAAATTCCAAAAACCCAACTACCAGGCCCTAAGTGTCGAAATCGTAGATCATTTTGCTGTCATATATATCAGAGATCAAAGTTATATGAACTTCAGTAATGCTGTCGAAACTTCACCTGAAAATCTGTTCAGTTGATACGCAACTTGCATGTCTTATCTCTATCCACTTCCCTCCTCTCTCTCATATTCCTTTCTGTCACTTCTTGTCCGTTCCATTGCCAATCTTCAACCCCTTCCTTCCTCCCTCTCCTTTACATTAAGATCGTGATTAAATATCATTCATAGCATGACTACATACACTGCATTTTCCGATTTATTGTATTTTTTGACAAGGACTGAAATATCGTAAATGGTGTGCTAGATAGATCATTTTTGCATTTTGTTTCCATGGTAATTGCGTGAGAAAAACATGACAAAAATTACCCTCCTTATACTAATTATACAACACGTGCAAAATAGTATATATATTTCCTTTCTCCTTGGCACTACAGCCCCAGTGGGCCTACGCCTACATCCATAAACTTCTCCGTTCACTTCGGTTTTTCTAGATCTAACACATTCGGTAGGACCCCTTGAGCGGGTGATCAGCTCGTCGCAAGGCCTCCACCTGTACACAAACACAGAAAAACGCACACACACACAAACTAAACATCCATGCCCTGAGTGGGATTCGAACCCACGATCCCGGTTTCCAAGCGAGCGAAGACAGTATATGCCTTAGACCGCGCGGCTACCGTGGCCGGCAGTGTATAAGAATAATATATAAGAATTCAGTCCGTACCTCACAGGAAACAGATCCGAACCCACGGTCCCGGCTTCCGAGTGAGCGAAGACAGTACATGCCTTAGACCGCTCAGCTACCGCGACCGGCAAACAGTATATATAGATCAAGCAAAATTTATTTTAATTAATTTTTTCTGTCGTTTCCGGTCCGCATTAAGGTATTTTCGTGTAAGACACATAATCTTGGGTTTGGTTTATTCTATACTCTACGTAGCAAATATATTTTCAGACATTCGTTTAATGTGAATTCCATTTGAAATCGGTTTGCTGTACATACAGGCCGTCTTTCTAGACGTGGCCACTTTGTTGCGCAAGTAGAGTATGGTAAGAAGTAACAGGCTTGCAGTGGTTGTAGCTACATTGTGGGGAAGGGTGGATGGAGAGAGAGAGAGACGCATTGTAACAACAGCTGTTATACAGCGTGACTCTCTCACTAGGAAACCCAAACATTCCTCAATTCCTTTTAATTTTTGTATGGTTCCCTATGAAAATTAACATCATCACCACGGAAGTGTACTTGAATATTTTCAGTGAATTTTTTAATAATTTAACATGGCAAATTAACGGAAGGCTACGTTCAACAAGATGGCGCAACGTGCCATGTAACTAAACCAGGTATGAAGGAAACTGAAAGTTATTTCGACGACCGATTAATTTCGGAAAAATCTGTGGCCCCCAAGATCACCAGACCTCACACCACCTGATTTCTTCTTGTGGAGTATACAGAAGGGTCATGTATACAGCAATAAGCTGAGAATAACTGACACCCTCAAAGACGCGATATGGCGGGAGGTTGCTGCGATTAGCAGATGTCTTCGCCAATTTGCAGACTCGCATACAAACGTGCTTGGAATTTGAAGGGGGCCTTTTTCAGTATATGCTCTATGCAGATCTTGTTTTGCAACATACAAAATATGTACACGTTAATTTTCATAGGGAACCATACAAAATTTAAGAGGTTATTGGATAATGTTTGGGTTTCCTAGAGAGAGAATCACTCTGTACACACTACAGCAGTCCCTGTCTCAGTTACTGGATTCGACCGAATCTACTGTTCGCTCTGTTGATTACGGCCAGGTGAAAGAATACAGACTATAGACATCCGAAAACTTGTTTAGCGACGAACTGCTTGACATCGCTCGTGACAGTTATGCGATCTTAAAGCCTATGGGCAGAGTCTGAACTGGATATTTAGCAAGAGCACTGAGACGTTCCTGCCTTCGGAATAATAATTGTGTGGGTTTGTTAAGAGTAGGTCAGAGAAGAGCGGCTTGTTCGTGATTTGAATACCGTCACAATTACATCCTGAACACAGTTCATACTGTATTTCTCAGTATTCAGCGGGGCCCATTTCTGAAACTGTTCAGTCAAGTTCTTTAACATTTGGACATTTCGTAATGAATACTAAAATTCTGTGGGTGGGTTTAGTTTCAATCACATTTTTTCTCTTACAATGTATAGGCAATTTAGATTCGATCCTAGCTTACACAGATTTTTCTGTCCGTCTCATGCGTGGTCTTCCTAAATTCCGCTTTCCTCGACGTCTACAGTGCTACATTATTTTGGTCAGCATTGTTTTAACCAAAACCTTCACTCACTCTCTAATGGAGCTGAGCCCTTCTTAAGAAGCCGCCAATTGTGCAGCTACTCAAAAACTTCCCAGCATTTTCTGTAATCCGAAGGTTCATTACCGTGTCCAGAAGAGCCCCCCACTGGTACCTATCCTGAGCCAGATCAATCCAATCCATACCATCCTATCCTATCTCTCTAAGATCCATTTTAACATTGTTCGTCAACCTACGCCTTGGTCTTCCCAGTGGTCTCTTTCCTTTTGGCTTTCCCACCGATAGCTTGCGTATGTTTGTTGTTAACAGTTAACATTGCGGATATGGCAGTTCATGTAGTGACAAGACTACAGGCAGGAAGACCAAAGAATTTGGGTTCTATTCAGTTAAAGGACATGGACTATACTTCACAGGTTGACTGAGTAGCGTTCCTGCTTCGTATTTTGGAGTCTCAGGTTTAGTTCTCTGTCAGAGACCAGATATCCTGACATAAGATTTAGTGGTTATCCCCAGTCCCTCCCGGCAAGTACTTGAAACTAGGTCACGACCACTTCTTTCAAAATGTTTTGCAATAAATTACTGATATCAGGGATCTTGATAACGTCATTAAATAAGCAAACAGTAAGCAAGTAGTAGCGACATGGACATTGTGTGTTCCCTCCTTGACACCGTCTAGATTGGCTCTGGGATCTACTATTTCTATCCAATTTGTCCAGAGGATATTTCTTACCCGGAATAAAGTGGCTGGAGCTTGAAGTTGAACAATTAAGAGATCGTAAAAATACGCGCAACTATACCTCAATTCAGCCACCCAAACTGTTAAACGACCAATTTAATTTTCTGCCCTTACATTCTCCTTTAATTCGTGGGGTGGGGTGGGGTGAACCGGAGTCCACTTGGTACGTCAGCCACCACTGGGCCTATCGTACCAGCCCCAGAAGACAGATGAGATGTTGAGTAGTTGATGGAACGAGAATTTGGCAGGGGAAACTGGAATACCAGGAGAGAACCTGCCCCAGTTCCACATTATGCACCTCAAAACCAAGATAATCTGGCGTGGGATCGAACCTGGGACATCGCGGTGGGAAGCCGGCGACTAAGAGACCGAATTGTGGGCACTGTCTATGCTTCCCTCTGCTTCGCTACGAATATTCTCCTCTGCGCTTTGTTTCCAAGTACACGGTATCTAAATTTTCCACTCCAATTGAGACGTCACCTTTCATGCTCGTATCAACGAAAGCCGTAAGCAAAATTATAGTTAGATATATATTAACATTCACACTATGTGAGAGAAAACGGGAAGATGGTGGGTTCTGAATTGACTAGCAGCAACCATTACTGGAATTGGCATGCCCTCAACTTCATTGTCAAGATAATTTAAATTTGTCACTGTCGTGCACAATTGCTTATTGAAATTTACTACATTGTCAAATGATGTATTAATAGTCATGACTCAGCCCTCTACCCAAGTCATTAGGGAGGCAGGATGTTTCAGTCTGCTAAAAGACTAGGCTATGGAGGACCCAGGAATCGAGTTTTGATTCTCTGTAGGAATAAGAGCTTCTTCTCTCCTCTCCACAGCGTCCAGACCGGCTCAGGGGCCCACTCGACCTCCTACAGAATGGGTATCGGGTGTTATTTCCCCTGGGGGTAAAGCGGCCATCTAGTGTCGAGGTTAAGAATATGAGGAGCAATACCTCTACTCCCTCATACGCCTTCATGGCGTGATGCATAATTAATTAAGAGTAGTTGGTCACGGTAGCCGAGCGGTCTGAGGCATGTACTGTCTTCGCTCGCTCGGAAGCCGGGATCGTGGGTTCGGATCTGTTTCCTGTGAGGTACGAACTGAATTCTTATATATTATTCTTATACACTGCCGGTCACGGTAGCCGAGCGGTCTAAGGCGTGCACTGTCTTCACTCGCTGGGAAGCCAGGATCGTGGGTTCCAATCCCACAAAAGGCATGGATGTTTGGTATGTGTGTGTGTTTATTCTTTGTTGAAGTAGATGCCTTGCGACGAGCTGATCACTCGTCAAAGGAGTCCTACGGTCTGTAGAAATGATTATGAAACTGAAAAAAACAGAGACCAGGGCCTAAGAGGGCTGTAGAGTCAGCGAAAAAATGTATGACTTTACTACCTTACTTTGTCCAGTTCATTGTATGAAATATAAAACGAGTTTCAGTGTAAATTTGAAGCATGCGAGGAATTCAACATGTGCTCTCATATATGTAAGTTTTGTAATGGTGAGTGAAAGCTCTGAAATTGCGCAATTACCCGTTACCACTTCAACGAATTTTACAGCGGTAACGCATTACATGAACATAAGCTATATAGTGGATTAAAATTTGGATCATAAACACAAAGTCCCTTTTAATCTCTTCATCTGCTCAGATCAAAGTCCGCTTCCTGTACTTTACCTCACTTCCCAACACTTTACCCTCTCAATTACGTAGCTTTATCGTAGGGCGAACGGGCACTGACTGCGAATTTTCAAAACATGAAACTTGACTCCCCTTAAACTATAGTGTTTCTCACTATTTCCCCTTCTCCATTTTCTCTTCATCCCACTCTTCTCTTCACGCATCAAAAGTTAGAAAGAATTGAACAAAGAAGAAATAAAGAATGAAAAAGGAAAGACGATAAGAACACTGGAAGAGAGGAAGAGTGCAACAGGTGAAGTTGTGTCTGTGCTTAACTAATAAGCACCACGCCATGAAGACGTATGGAGGAGTGTAGGTGTAGCTCCACCGTTCTTGACCTCGGCATTAGAAAGAGGTGGCCAGCTTTACACTTGCTGTAGCCCCAGTACCAATTGGATAGGAGGTTGGGTGGGCCTCAGAGCCTGTATGGACGCTGTGGAGAGAAATCTTCCACTGCCGGGAATCGAATCCGGGTCGTCCAGCCTGTAGATTGTCACTATACCGACTGAGCTAACCCGAAGAGAGGAGTAGGAAGACAGTGGAAAGAAGAAAGCATACCCATTTCATTGATACCTCACTCTCGCGCTCACCTTTCATGTGTCCTGCAGAAACCGCCCTTTGCTTCTGTTCCTTGTAGGGCGAGGCGCGTGGTTAGTTCACGCTGGATACAATTCGACCCAGTTTACACGTTCACTCGCTCCTTATGTGAACATAGCACGACAAGATGGCGTCATCCCGTTATCCAGGAAACGGGGCGATCCACTTGTTTAGTCGTTTCGGGCGATCACTTTGCCTTCTTGGAATTACAAACATCCCGAACGTGACTGAGGCTACAGCAAACAGACCGCCACTTCAGCAACGGCGGTCTTACGTGTCACAGCAGAAATGAAAGGCTCATACAGCGAGTAAGGGCGATTGGCAAGCAGTTTATTCGTTAATTTAACCAACTGAGTATTGTACTGTCTTATGAAATATGTTGCCATGTCAGAAACGTTTCACTGGAACATACCGCCTCCGTCTTCAAGGTTGAAATCCCAAGAAATCGACAAGAAGCAGATTGACATGCATAGCAAGTGTTTTTTTTTATTTATTGCTTCAGTATATATTTATGGGCATATAAAGGACAATTTCGGAAAAGAGGTTCCTAATTTGAATACATTTCGGGTATTACATAA